>NC_083891.1:1500000-1632500 GCF_032452875.1 Bos javanicus
AGCTTGAAAAACTGAATTTCTAATTTATTTTATTTAAATAAAAATTTAAAAATTGAATCTAAGGATAATTTTGAAATATCTAAGTAATCAGTTGGGATCATCACAGCTTCTTGACAGGGTTAGGGTTTTAAAAAATATTCATCCAGTTTTGAATGGATCAGCTTAAATAGTGATGCATCTTTCACTCAGCACAGATTATGAGACACTGAAATCCTGTGAAGTCATTGCAGCAACCAAGAGGCACATTAAAAACTGGATTTAATGGGTCGACTTTCTCTGTGAGGCATCAATGCAGTCTCTGCCCAGCCTCCCTTTTTTTCTGGAAGTTCCTGTAGCAAGGTTGCCATAGGAAAATATCCAGATCTGATTTGTTCCATTTCTTCTGGGATCTTCAGTTGGTACTTAATGTGAACTAATGTGAATTGCGTGTGAAGACACCTTACCCAGGGTGGCGGATCTCCGGGTAAATTATCCGTGCTATTGAGAACTCGCAGGCCGTTGACTATCCCAATTTAATTTGGGCAGGACAGGACATTTCTAATAATTAATACTGTAATAACACTTAATGATCTGCACTCATGCAATCTGAAAATCCAGCTAATGGTGCAGTTTTTAGTGATTGCACAAACAGCAAGTTTTAAATGTGTCAAATGCTGCTATTTCAGCATCCCGGTGCCATGCAGGAGACCCTGCCTGTGGGCCTCCCACTGACCCTGACCCAGAGCCTAGACATGGATGTGACAAGTGATGGGCTTGGTCTCCAGAGAGGGGCTATTTGTTCGGAACTGGGTCCAAGCAGGAGAATTTGAGGGCGCCTTTGCTTCTTCCAGATGGAGGTATATTTCAAAGCTCTGATGAGTTGCTAAAGAGGTAGCAAAAAATTGGAGAAAAGGAATAAGATTGCAAAGACTCTTCTACCAACTCCATTTCCTTCTCCAGGGGATCTTCCCAACCCAGGGATCGAACCAGGGTCTCCCGCATTCCAGGCAGATGCTTTAACCTCTGAGCCAACAGGGATGCCCAATATTTAGGAGGCCTGCCTAGCAGACAGTGATGTCTTTCTTTATCACCCTCTGCCAGCCTCATGGTTCTGCCTGGCCTGACACAAAACCCCTTCTGAAAGCTCTTGTACAGACACAGACACTCAGGATTTTTCTGGAAACTTCCCCTTTCTGGATCCAAAGTTGATAACTTTATGTTTTGTTGAGGTCTGTGGTATTGTTTTGTTTTCATTTTCTTTTCTTTTTTTTCTTTGATGGGGAAAATAGTAAATGGTATACCATCCACTACTTTCATATGAACAGAAAACAGTAAAACTGAATTTTAAAATGTTACTGAAATAATTGTGATAGTTGTCAGCAGTGCAATAATTAAAATTTGCTATTCTACACTCATCCTCACTAATGCTTCCATCTCAGGATTCTAATCACCAATTTTTTTTTCTTTTAATAGGAAAGCAAACATCAAGGAATGTGTAAGGAAACTGCACTGTGACACCAGACCATTTAAATCCTCTTTTCCTCCTTTGCAATGACCCAAGACTGTAGGAGGTCTCATCCTTCTCATAGCGTGTAGATGGAATTCCATCCACTATCGGCTGGAGGTGTGGATCCACCAGCAGAGACATGTTGATTCATGTAGTATCTAAAGCCTCCAGTATTTAAAGCACACTTTGACAAATATCATTCATTCAAAACTGCATCAAAGTATTTAAAGATTCATTTTAGTTTATATTCTGCTTTTACACAAAAGGAACACAATGAGATCTTTTTAGGAGAAAATAACTTGTAGTTATGACTGATACTGTCAATGATTAGATTTTTCTTTTCTTTTCTACTTTCAGTTCAGTTCAGTCGCTCAGTCTTGTCTGACTGTTTGTGACCCCATGAATTGCAGCATGCCAGGCCTCCCTGTCCATCACCAACTCCTGGAGTTTATTCAGACTCATGTCCATCAAGTCCATAATGCCATCCAGCCATCTCATCCTCTGTCATCCCCTTCTCCTCCTGCCCCCAATCCCTCCCAGCATCAGAGTCTTTTCCAGTGAGTCAACTTTTTGCATGAGGTGGCCAAAGTACTGGAGCTTCAGCTTCAGTATCATTCCTTCCAAAGAAATCCCAGGGCTGATCTCCTTTAGAATGGACTGGTTGGATCTCCTTGCAGTCCAAGGGACTCTCAAGAGTCTTCTCCAATACCACAGTTCAAAAGCATCAATTCTTCGGCGCTCAGCCTTCTTCATGGTCCAACTCTCACATCCATACATGACTACTGGAAAAACCATAGCCTTGACTAGACGAACCTTTGTTGGCAAAGTAATGTCTCTACTTTTGAGTATGCTATCTAGGTTGGTCATAACTTTCCTTCCAAGGAGTAAGCGTCTTTTAATTTCATGGCTGCAGTCACCATCTGCAGTGATTTTGGAGCCCCCCAAAATAAAGTCTGACACCGTTTCCACTGTTTCCCCATCTATTTCCCAGGAAGTGATGGGACTGGATGCCATGATCTTTGTTTTCTGAATGTTGAGCTTTAAGCCAACTTTTTCACTCTCCACTTTCACTTTCATCAAGAGGCTTTTAAGTTCCTCTTCACTTTCTGCCATAAGGGTGGTGTCATCTGCATATCTGAGGTTATTGATATTTCTCGCGGCAATCTTGATTCCAGCTTGTGCTTCTTCCAGCCCAGTGTTTCTTGTGATGTACTCTGCATATAAGTTAAATAAGCAGGGTGACAATATACAGCCTTGACATACTCCTTTTCCTATTTGGAACCAGTCTGTTTTCTACTTTAACTCCAACATATTTATGCTATCTTTTTGTTGTTGTTTAGTTGCAATTGGATAAGTCCCTGGACTAGAAACTTGTGCTCACTGACTGGCATGAGTAGAATCCATTAAGGAAGTCTGTTGGCTCAGAACATGAGGAAACAGATGAAGTCTCAACACTGAGCAAAGTAAGGAAGAGAGGGTTACAAACTCAGTGCTCTGACACAGAACCTACCAAGTGGGGCCAGTTCTGAGTTTTCCAGAAAACCCTGTCCCTCTCTGAGAAGTCTTTCTGCCTCTCCACACTCTGTCTTCAGGCATGCATAAGAGGCAGGATCTCATTAAAAGCAAGAATTAAATTAACTCCTTGGAAAAAAGTCAGATTCATTAAAATACCATTAAAGGTGCCTACACACCCAGAGCTTAGAAATTCCCTATGAGGACTTAAACTCTAAATTTGCCTTCAGTTGATCAGATGTGGCATTCCAGCTCCAGTTTGTCTACAGAGGGCTTTGCAGAAACATCAGCTAAAGGATTCCACATGAACCTATGTTCAGTTGGGTGAGATTAAACCCCATTCCATAGATGGAATGGAGAAGGGAATGGCAACCATTCCAGTATTCTTACCTGGAAAATCCCATGGACAGAGGGATATGGCAGGCTACAGTCCATGGGGTCGCAAAGAATTCTTTGGACAGGACAGTGCATCCTGTTGCTGAGATTGTGTTTGTGACTTTGCAACTGAGCACGAGCATAGATGGGTAAACCAAGTCAATGAAGATAGTTACGCACTTTGTTCAGTCACTCAGTCATGTCTGACTCTTTGCGACCCCATGGACTGCAGCACACCAGGCTTCCCAGTCCTTTACTATCTCCCAGAGTTTGCACAAACTCATGTCTGTTGAGTCAGTGATGCCGTCCAACCATCTCATCCTCTGCCACCCACTTCTACTTTCCTCAATCTTTTCAAACGTCGGGGTCTTTTCCAATGAGTCAGCTCTTCACATCCTGTGGCCAAAGGGTTAGACCTTCAGCTAGAGCATCAGTCCTTCCAAAGAATTTTTAGGGCACTTACACAGCCCTAGAAGGAACAAGCATCTGGAACTATCCCAGAGTAGCCCTGAATTGTCAGTGTTCATCCTCCAACTGGGAATGGGGTCTATGCTAGGGTCACAAACACAATCTCAGCAGCAGGATACACTGTCCCAGAGGGAGTTGACAAGGATGGGTGTCCAGTATTCTCTGAAAAGCAAAGCTTCAGCACCTACCCACTGTACTTCAACTAAACTAGTTTCCTAGGCAATAACTGAATGTCCCAGGTAAATTACTTGGCCCTGTATGCCACGCAGAGGAGCATGAACTACCTTGGAGCATCAATAGTGACGAGAATCACTAGTGATGAAGATCACTGATGAAGAATATCACTGAGGATGAGCATCAGTGAACAAGAGCATCACTGGTGATGAAAATCACTGAGGAAGAGCATCACTGACTATGAGCGTCACTGAGGTGAGAATCACTGAGGACGAGCGTCACTGAGGTGCACATCACTGAGGTGAGAGTCACTGAGGTTGGCGTCACTAAGGATGAGCATCACTGAGGTGAGCATCACTGACTGAGCATCATTGAGGTGAGCATCACTGAGGTGAACATCACTGAGGACGAGGGTCACTGAGGTGAGTGTCACTGAGGATGAGCATCACTGAGGACAAGCATCCCTGAGGTGAGCATCACTGAGGATGAGAGTCACTGAGGTGAGCATCACTGAGGACAAGTGTCACTGAGGACGAGCGTCACTGAGGACGAGAGTCACTGAGGATGAGCGTCCCTGAGGTGAGCATCACTGAGGTGAGCGTCACTGAGGACAAGTGTCACTGAGGCGAGAGCCACTGAGGACGAGTGTCACTGAGGTGAGCACCACTGAGGTGAGTGTCACTGAGGACAAGTGTCACTGAGGTGAGAGTCACTGAGGATGAGTGTCACTGAGGTGAGCGTCACTGAGGTGAGCATCACTGAGAACGAGCGTCCCTGAGGTGAGCATCACTGAGGTGAGCAACACTGAGGTGAGCATCCCTGAGGTGACCATTACTGAGAACGAGCGTCACTGAGGTGAGAATCACTGAGGTGAGCGTCACTGAGGACAAGCGTCACTGAGGTGAGCATCCCTGACTATGAGCATCACTGAGGACAGCATCACTGAACATGAATATTACTGGTGCACTTCGCTGCTTTTTCCCTGTAAGGACCACCAGCTGGTCCATCTGCCACAGGTCAAGCTGGTAAAATCAATGTAGGGTTTGTGATTGGTTTTTGTGTCTCTGAGGGGACATGCCTTTCCAAATGCAATCTTGTACTTACAAGGAAACTACCAAAGTGGCCCAACGATCAACCCTCTGCCATGTAGATATACTGCGGACAGAGATCACACTGTGAGGCCTGTACCGCATCAGGAGGAAGAGGCAGGGATGAGGCGAGGTCACTCTTGGGAGATTTGTAAGGTGGACTTCGACATTCCCAGTGGCTGCATCCCAGACCTGAGCCAGCTGAGCCTAGATAAGACTGACTGGATGGGAGGACAGTATAAGACGAGGCTCTCTGTCCTGCATGGTGAGCCCTTCAGACAGACTCACAGTGAGCCCGGACTCCTGGGGTTTCAGTGTGTGGGGAGGCCTCACATGTGGCAGAGCCACTGGGAGGGCTCCTGATCTTCCCCCAGAGCCACCGTCGTCTTCTGTTTTTTTTTTTTTTTTACCTTACAATATTGTATTGGTTCTGCCACACATCAGCATAAATCCTCCATGGGCATACACGTGTTCCCCATCCTGAACCACCCCCCCACCTCCCTCCCTGTACCATCCCTCCAGGTCATCCCAGTGCACCAGCCCCAAGGATCCTATATCGAACGTGGACTGGTGATTCGTTTCTTATATGATATTATACATGTTTCCATGCCATTCCCCCAAACCATCCCACCCTCTCCCTCTCCCACAGAGTCCAAAAGACTGTTCTATACATCTGTCTCTCTTTTGCTGTCTCGCATACAGGGTTATTGTTATCATCTTTCTAAATTTCACATATATGTGTTAGTATACTGTATTGGTGTTTTTCTCTCTGGCTTACTTCACTCTGTATAATGGGCTCCAGTTTCATCCACCTCATTAGAACTGATTCAAATGTATTCTTTTTAATGGCTGAGTACTACTCCATTGTGTATATGTACCACAGCTTTCTTATCCATTCATCTGCTGATGGACATCTAGGTTGCTTCCATGTCCTGGCTATTATAAACAGTGCTGTGATGAACATTGGGGTACACGTGTTTCTTTCAATCTGGTTTCCTCGGTGTGTATGCCCAGCAGTGGGATTGCTGGGTCATATGGCAGTTCTATTTCCACTTTTTTAAGGAATCTCCACACTGTTCTCCATAGTGGCTGTACTAGTTTGCATTCCCACCAACAGTGTAAGAGGGTTCCCTTTTCTCCACACCCTCTCCAGCATTTATTGCTTGTAGACTTTTGGATAGCAGCCATTCTGACGGGCATGAAATGGTACCTCATTGTGGTTTTGATTTGCATTTCTCTGATAATGAGTGATGTTGAGCATCTTTTCATGTGTTTGTTAGCCATCTGTATGTCTTCTTTGGAGAAATGTCTATTTAGTTCTTTGGCCCATTTTTTGATTGGGTCGTTTATTTTTCTGGAATTGAGCTGCAGGAGTTGCTTGTATATTTTTGAGATTAGTTGTTTGTCAGTTGCTTATTTTGCTATTATTTTCTCCCATTCTGAAGGCTGTCTTTTCACCTTGCTTATAGTTTCCTTTGCTGTGCAGAAGCTTTTAATTTTAATTAGGTCCCATTTGTTTATTTTTGCTTTTATTTCCAGTATTCTTGGAGGTGGGTCATAGAGGATCCTGCTATGATTTATGTCGGAAAGTGTTTTGCCTATGTTCTCCTTTAGGAGTTTTATAGTTTTATAGTTCCAGAAACTATAAAAGTTTAGATCTTTAATCCATTTTGAGTTTATTTTTGTGTATGGTGTTAGAAAGTGTTCTAGTTTCATTCTTTTACAAGTGGTTGACCAGTTTTCCCAGCACCACTTGTTAAAGAGATTGTCTTTTCTCCATTGTATATTCTTGCCTCCTTTGTCAAAGATAAGGTGTCCATAGGTGCGTGGATTTATCTCTGGGCTTTCTATTTTGTTCCATTGATTTATGTTTCTGTCTTTGTGCCAGTACCATACTGTCTTGATGACTGTGGCTTTGTAGTAGAGCCTGAAGTCAGACAGGTTGATTCCTCCAGTTCCATTCTTCTTTCTCCAGATTGCCCTGGCTATTTGAGGTTTTTTGTATTTCCATACAAATTGTGAAATTATTTGTTCTAGCTCTGTGAAAAATACCGTTGGTAGCTTGATAGGGATTGCACTGAAACTGTAGATTGCTTTGAGTAGTATACTTATTTTCACTATATTGATTCTTCTGATCCATGAACATGGTATATTTCTCCATCTATTAGTGTCCTCTTTGATTTCTTTCACCAGTGTTTTATAGTTTTCTATATATAGGTCTTTAGTTTCTTTAGGTAGATATATTCCTAAGTATTTTATTCTTTTCATTGCAATGGTGAATGGAATTGTTTCCTTAATTTCTCTTTCTATTTTCTCATTATTAGTATATAGGAATGCAAGGGATTTCTGTGTGTTGATTTTATATCCTGTAACTTTACTATATTCATTAATTAGCTCTAGTAATTTTCTGGTGGAGTCTTTAGGGTTTTCTATGTAGAGGATCATGTCATCTGCAAACAGTGAGAATTTTACTTCTTGTTTTCCAATTTGAATTCCTTTTATTTATTTATTTTGTTTCTGCTCTGAATGCTGTGGCCAAAAGTTCCAAAACTGTGTTGAATAGTAGTGGTGAAAGTGGGCATCCTTGTCTTGTTCCTGACTTTAGGGGAAATGCTTTCAATTTTTCAATATTGAGGATAATGTTTGCTGTGGGTTTGTCATATATACCTTTTATTATGTTGAGGTATGTTCCTTCTATTCCTGATTTTTGGAGAGTTTTTATTATAAATGGATGTTGAATTTTGTCAAAGGCTTTCTCTGCATCTATTGAGATAATCATATGGCTTTTATTTTTCAATTTGTTAATGTGGTGTATTACATTGATTGATTTGTGGATATTGAAGAATCCTTGCATCCCCGGGATATAGCCCACTTGGTCATGGTGTATGATCTTTTTAATGTGTTGTTGGATTCTGTTTGCTAGAATTTTGTTAAGGATTTTTGCATCTATGTTCATCAGTGATATTGGCCTGTAGTTTTCTTTTTTTGTGGCATCTTTGTCTGGTTTTAGTATTAGGGTGATGGTGGCCTCATAGAATGAGTTTGGAAGTTTACCTTCCTCTGCAATTTTCTGGAAGAGTTTGAGTAGGATAGGTGTTAGCTCTTCTCTAAACTTTTGGAAGAATTCAGCTGTGAAGCCGTCTGGACCTGGGCTTTTGTTTGCTGGAAGATTTCTTATTACAGTTTCAATTTCTGTGCTTGTGATGGGTCTGTTAAGATTTTCTATTTCTTCCTGGTTCAGTCTTGGAAAGTTGTATTTTTCTAAGAATTTGTCCATTTCTTCCAAGTTGTCCATTTCATTGGCATATAATTGCTAATAGTAGTCTCTTATGATCCTTTGTATTTCTGTGTTGTCCGTTGTGATCTCTCCATTTTCATTTCTAATTTTATTGATTTGATTTTTCTCCCTTTGTTTCTTGATGAGTCTGGCTAATGGTTTGTCAATTTTACTTATCCTTTCAAAGAAGAACCAGCTTTTGGCTTTGTTGAGTTTTGCTATGGTCTCTTTTGTTTCTTTTGCATTTATTTCTGCCCTAATTTTTAAGGTTTCTTTCCTTCTACTAACCCTGGGGTTCTCTATTTCTTCCTTTTCTAGTTGCTTTAGATGTTCAGTTCAGTCGCTCAGTCGTGTCCAACTCTTTGCGACCCCATGAATCTCAGCATGCTAGGCTTCCCTGTCCATCACCAACTCCCGGAGTTCACTCAGACTCATGTCCATCGAGTCAGTGATGCCATCCAGCCATCTCATCCTCTGTCGTCCCCTTCTCCTCCTGCCCCCAATCCCTCCCAGCGTCAGAGTCTTTTCCAATGAGTCAACTCTTCGCATGAGGTGGCCAAAGTACTGGAGTTTCGCCTTTAGCATCAGTCCTTCCAAAGAAATACAGGGCTGATCTCCTTCAGAATGGACTGGTTGGATCTCCTTGCAGTCCAAGGGACTCTCAAGAGTCTTCTCCAACACCACAGTTCAAAAGCATCAATTCTTCGGTGCTCAGCTTTCTTCACAGTCCAACTCTCACATCCATACCTGACCACTGGAAAAACCATAGCCTTGACTAGATGGACCTTTGTTGGCAAAGCAATGTCTCTGCTTTTCAATATGCTATCTAGGTTGGTCATAACTTTCCTTCCAAGGAGTAAGTGTCTTTTAATTTCATGGCTGCAATCACCATCTGTAGTGATTTTGGAGCCCCCCAAAATAAAGTCTGACACTGTTTCCACTGTTTCCCCATCTATTTTCCAGGAGGTGATGGGACCAGATGCCATGATCTTCATTTTCTGAATGTTGAGTTTTAAGCCAACTTTTTCACTCTCCTCTTTCACTTTCATCAAGAGGCTTTTTAGTTCCTCTTCACTTTCTGCCATAAAGGTGGTGTCATCTGCATATCTGAGGTTATTGATATTTCTCGCGGCAATCTTGATTCCAGCTTGTGCTTCTTCCAGCCCAGCATTTCTCGTGATGTACTCTGCATATAAGTTAAATAAGCAGGGTGACAATATACAGCCTTGACGTACTCCTTTTCCTACTTGGAACCAGTCTGTTGTTCCGTGTCCAATTCTAACTGTTGCTTCCTGACCTGCATATAGGTTTCTCAAGAGGCAGGTCAGGTGGTCTGGTATTCCCATCTCTTGGAGAATTTTCCACAGTTTATTGTGATCCACACAGTCAAAGGCTTTGGCATAGTCAGTACAACAGAAATAGATGTTTTTCTGGAACTCTCTTGCTTTTTCAATGATCCAGTGGATGTTGGCAATTGATCTCTGATTCCTCTGCCTTTTCTAAAGCCAGCTTGAACATCTGGAAGTTCACAGTTCACATATTGCTGAAGCCTGGCTTGGAGAATTTTGAGCATTACTTCACTAGCGTGTGAGATGAGTGCAATTGTGCATTCTTTGGCTTTGTCTTTCTTTGGGATTGGAATGAAAATTGACCTTTTCCAGTCCTGTGGCCATTGCTGAGTTTTCCAAATTTTCTGGCATATTGAGTGCAGCACTTTCACAGAATCATCTTTCAGGATTAGAAATAGCTCCACTGGAATTCCATCACCTCCACTAGCTTTGTTTGTAGTGATGCTTTCTAAGGCCCACTTGACTTAGGTGTAGAGTTAGGTTATTTATTTGACTTTTTTCTTTTTTCTTGAGGTTGCCTGTATTGCTATGAATTTTCCCCTTAGCACTGCTTTTACAGTATCCCACAGGTTTTGGGTTGTTGTGTTCTCATTTTCATTCATTTCTATGCATATTTTGATTTCTTTTTTGATTTCTTCTGTGATTTGTTGATTATTCAACAGCGTGTTGTTCCGCCTCCATATGTTGCAATTTTTAATAGTTTTTCTCCTGTAATTGAGATCTAATCTTACTGCATTGTGGTCAGAAAAGATGCTTGGAATGATTTCAATTTTTTTTTAAAATTTACCAAGGCTAGATTTATGGCCCAGAATGTGATTTATCCTGGAAAAGGTTCTGTGTGTGCTTGAGAAAAAGGTGAAATTCATTGTTTTGGGATGAAATGTCTTATAGATATCAATTAGGTCTAGCTGGTTTATTGTATCATTTAAAGTTTGTGTTTCCTTGTTAATTTTCTGTTTAGTTGATCTATCCGTAGGTGTGAGTGGGGTATTAAAGTCTCCCACTATTATTGTGTTATTGTTAATTTCCCCTTTCATACTTGTTAGCATTTGTCTTACATATTGTAATGCTCCTATGTTGGGTGCATATATATTTATAATTGTTATATCTTCTTCTTGGATTGATCCTTTGATCATTATATAGTGTCCTTCTTTGTCTCTTTTCACGGCCTTTGTTTTAAAGTCTATTTTATCTGATATGAGTATTGCTACTCCTGCTTTGTTTTGGACTCTATTTGCATGGAATATCTTTTTCCAGCCCTTCACTTTCAGTCTGTATGTGTCCCCTGTTTTGAGGTGGGTCTCTTGTAGACAACATATATAGGGGTCTTGTTTTTGCATCCATTCAGCCAGTCTTTGTCTTTTGGTTGGGGCATTCAACCCATTTAGGTTTAAGGTAATTATTGATAAGTATGATCCTGTTGCCATTTACTTTATTGTTTGGGTTCGAGTTTATACACCCTTTTTGTGTTTCCTGTCTAGAGAAGATCCTTTAGCATTTGTTGGAGAGCTGGTTTGGTGGTGCTGAATTCTCTCAGCTTTTGCTTGTCTGTAAAGCTTTGGATTTCTCCTTCATATTTGAATGAGATCCTTGCTTGGTACAGTAATCTGGGCTGTAGGTTATTTTCTTTCATCACTTTGAGTATATCCTGCCATTCCCTCCTGGCCTGAAGGGTTTCTATTGAAAGATCAGCTGTTATCCTTATGGGAATCCCTTTGTGTGTTATTTGTTGTTTCTCCCTTGCTGCTTTTAATATTTGTTCTTTGTGTTTGACCTTTATTAATTTGATTAATATGTGTCTTGGAGTGTTTTGCCTTGGGATTACCCTGTTTGGGACTCTCTGGGTTTCTTGGATTTGGGTGATTATTTCCTTCCCCATTTTAGGGAAGTTTTCAACCATTATCTCCTCAAGTATTTTCTCATGGTCTTTCTTTTTGTCTTCTTCTTCTGGGACTCCTATGATTCGAATGTTGAGGCATTTAATATTGTCCTGGAGGTCTCTGAGATTGTCCTCATTGCTTTTAATTTGTTTTTCTTTTTTCCTCTCTGATTCATTTATTTCTACCATTCTGTCTTCTACTTCACTAATCCTATCTTCTGCCTCCGTTATTCTACTATTTGTTGCTTCCAGAGTGTTTTTGATCTCATTTATTGCATTATTCATTATATATCGACTCTTTTTTAAATTTCTTCTAGGTCCTTATTAAACCTTTCTTGCATCTTCTCAATCCTTGTCTCCAGGCTATTTATCTGTGATTCCATTTTTATTTCAAGATTTTGGATCATTTTCACTATCATTATTCGGAATTCTTTATCAGGTAGATTCCCTATCTCTTCCTCTTTTGTTTGGTTTGGTGGGCATTTATCCTGTCCCTTTACCTGCTGGGTATTCCTCTGTCTTTTCGTCTTGTTTATATTGCTGTGTTTGGGGTGGCCTTTCTGTATTCTGGCAGTTTGTGGAGTTTTCTTTATTGTGGAGTTTCCTCACTGTGGGTGGGGTTGTGCGGGTGGCTTGTCAAGGTTTCCTGGTTAGGGAAGCTTGTGTCGGTGTTCTAGTGGGTGGAGTTGTATTTCTTCTCTCTGGAGTGCAATGAAGTGTCCAGTAATGAGTTATGAGATGTCAATGGATTTGGAGTAACTTTGGGCAGCCTGTATATTGAAACTCAGGGCTGTGTTCCTGTGTTGCTGGAGAATTTGCATGGTATGTCTTGCTCTGGAACTTGTTGGCTCTTGTGTGGTGCTTGGTTTCAGTGTAGGTATGGAGGCGTTTGGTGAGCTCCTGTCGATTAATGTTCCTTGGACTCAGGAGTTCTCTGGCATTCTCAGGATTTGGACTTAAGCCTCCTGCTTCTGGTTTTCAGTCTTATTTTTACAGTACTTCTCCATCTATACAGAACCATTGATAAAACATCTAGGTTAAAGATGAAAAGTTTCTCCACAGTGAGGGACACCCAGAGAGGTTCACAGAGTTACATGGAGAAGAGAAGAGGGAGGAGGGAGTTAGAGGTGACCTGAATGAGATGAGGTAGAATCAGAAGAGGAGGGAGCAAGCTAGCCAGTAATCACTTCCTTATGTGCGTTCCAGTCTGGACCGGTCAGAGATTTTCACAGAATTATACAGAGAAGAGAAGAGGGAGGAAGGAGACAGAGGTGGCCAGGAGGATAAAGAGGGGAATCAAAAGGAGAGAGACAGATCCAGCAGTAATCAGTTCCTTAAGTGTTCTCCACCGTCTGGAACACACAAAGAGATTCACAGAGTTGGGTAAAGAAGAGAAGGGGAAGGGAGGAGATAGAGGCGACCTGGTGGAGAAAAAGGAGAGTCCAAAGGGGGAGAGAGGAATCAGGGCAGTGATCTCACTCCCAAGTAAAAATGGGCACTGAAGATTGGGTTCTTAAAGGTACAAAATTGATAACAAATACCAAAAAGCAAAGATTAAAAATCTAGAGTAGAGATTGGATTTTCAAAAATACAATATTGAAGAAAAGAAAAAAAAACAAAGTCACAAAAATTCTCTCTCTCTCTCTCTCTCTCTCCATATATATATATATGAAGTTTGCTTTAAAAAATAGGGTCTCTTTTTTTTTTCAAAGTAATAGTAGGTTATAAAAATAGAAATTAAAGGAGTAATAGAGGACTTAAAATTTAAAAAAATTTAAAAAAAGAATGATAGTAAAAATATATCTAGGACTTTCTCTGGTGTTGTTGTGGGCAGTGTGGGGTCAGTTCATTTTCAGATAGTTCCTTGGTTTGGCTTATATTTCTCAAGATCTATAGGCCCCTTCCTATGTAGTCGGTACTAACTACAGGGTTTTAATCTATCGTACCTGTCACTTGCAAGGTGGTTCCCTCTGTTTTAGCTTCTTCTGTTTGCTGGTCTCTTCAGTGTCTGATTTCCACCCTGACACAAGGGGGCGGTGGTGGACACTTTTTTAGGCTCACTTGTTCAGTTGCGCTGTGGGGATGAAGGGAGGCTGCAAACAAATAACACTGACGTGTGCTCGCAGCGTCTCAGCCACACTGGGCCTGCCCCCGCTCATGGTGCGTGCACCCTTTCTGCCCACACTGCTCAGGCTCTATGATGCTCCGCAGGGAACCATCTGAGGCAGGCCCTGGGCTGCGTGCACCTCCCAGGTCTAAGCCGCTCAGGTTCAGGCACTCAGGTAGTCCTCAGAGGTGCACACTTGGTTGGGCCTGCGTTTTGTGACCTTCCTAGGTCCGAGCAGCTCATGTGATGAGGTGTTTGGTGAGCACAGTTGCTGCGACTTATTGCCTCCCCTGTCCCTGCCACTCAGATTTCTGGGTGTACAACCAGCACACCTTCTCAGGCGGGTGTTTACCCTCCAGAACCCCAAGAAGTCTTAGGTAGCAAAGAAGCCTGCTTGCAGTTTGGTAGATAATGTCTCTGTGGGGCTGCGATTGCCCCCTTCTGGCTCTGGCTGCCTGTTACCGGATGGGGATGGTCTGCAGCAGGCTAGCGCTGTTCGGCCCTTTGTTCTGTGAGCAGGCCTGGTGGTGTCTTAGGTTAGGGCTTTTCGCATGGTAGCTATCCCACAGTCTGGTTTGCTAGCCCAAGTTAGTTCCCTCAGATTGCCCTCGGGGCATTCAGGCCTGGTCCTTACTCTAAGCAATGCAGCCTGCGCCTCCCTGCCCAGCCCCTGCTTGCTAGTGGCTGGTGCAGGTGTCTGCGCTGCTTTTCCACTGGGGGAGTTACCGTTGGGCATGTAATCTGTGGGTTTTAATTATTTATTTATTTTTCCTCCTAGTTATGTTGCCCTCTGTGCTTCCAAGGCTCGCCACAGACTCGGCAGTGAGAGTGTTTCCTGGTATTTGGAAACTCCTCTCTTTTTAAGACTCCTTTCCCAGGACAGAGCTCCATCCCTACCTCTTTTGTCTCTTTTTTTGTCTTTTATATTTTTTCCTACCTCCTTTTGAAGACATTGGGCTGCTTTTCTGGGTGCCTGATGTCCTCTGCCGGCATTCAGAAGTTGTTTTGTGAAATTTACTCAGCGTTTAAATGTTCTTTTGATGAATTTGTGGGGGAGAAAGTGGTCTCCCCGTCCTATTCCTCTGCCATCTTAGGACCACCCCCCCTTCTTCTGTTTTTAAATTGAAATATAGTTGATGTGCAGTGCTGTGCCATCTGCTGAACAGCAAAGTGACTAAGTCATACACTTAGTATGACTTATACATTCTTTTAAAAATTCTTTTCCGTTATGGCCTACACCAGGAGATTGGATAAAGTTCCCCAAAACCCATGGAATTGCCCTGGGTGGCACTAACACCCAGATGGAGGGGCCGCAGGCCAGCTGTTGGGAGCACATGTGGAGGGTCAAGGGCAGATGTCCCTGGGTCTAAGGGGACTCCTTCTACAAAGCAAGATTTAGTGACTTACGACCGACACTTCTGAGTGTGTGGCTGTGCTTCAGACCCCACTAGATTGGCCCCACAGGGCAGGTGCCCTTTGCCCAATGCTACAGATGAGGAAAGGTGAGGCTGGGACAGGTAAGTGGGTCATCAAGGAGCAGACTGGTCATGGCCTCCCTGAACCAAGCACCTGCTCTCAGCTCCTCTGTTCCTTCCCCTGTAGAAATGGAAGGAAAAGCCATAAACCTGAACAAAAGCAACAGTGGGCTGGAAACATCAGAACCGTTGGCTTCCCCACTGTCTTGATTTTGACATTGATAGCTGGGAGTTACTCTGACCCAGAGACACTGGGATTGTTTATTTATACAAAACAACTTGGCTAACTTTCAGCATGAAGGCTCAGTTCTGCTACGCAGTTAAGGACCTACATCACCCATCCAGCTACTTTCCTCTGCTTCTGACTGATGCTGGGTGCCTGGGGAGGGGACCCTGGTGGTTTCCTGCTGGCTGTGCCTCCAGAGAGGGTGAGGAGCTGGCCTTGGAGTCAGAGAGGACCTCAGTTTTCCCAGTCACATCCCAAGGCTGTCAAGGATTTTTTCACGAGAGGCTCTGTATTCGAGGATCTCAGTCTCAAGTGGAAACACTAGACAGTTTAGGGCTTCCCAGGTGGCTCGGTGGTAAAGAACCTTCCTGCCAATACAAGTGATGCAGGAGATGGGTTTGATCCCTGGATTGGGAAGATCCCCTGGAGAAGGAAATGGCAACCCACTCCAGTATTCTTGCCTGCAGAATCCCATGGACAGAGGAATCTGGTGGGCTACAGACCATGGGGTCACAAAGAGTCTGACAGGACTGAGCATGCACTCACTAGACAATTTAAGATTAATTTTGAAAAGGTTGACCTTGAAAACAAGCAATTAGGCTGCTTTGTATTGACTGTTGCCTCTATACCAGTATCTTTTCTAGAAACTCATGCCTCTGCCCTGATGCTTTTTCTGCTTTGTCCCAAATTTTCCATCTGAAAGAGGAAACTGCCCATTTCTGCCCAGTATGGACCATGGTGGTGAGCTCCTGTCATCAGCAGCAGCACCAACTGCCCACTCTCACTGCCCAGATATTCCTGAAGCTTCCTCCAGCTGAGGGGTGCAGGGGGTGCCCAGGGGCATAGACAAAGATGGTTCTTTCCTGCTCTCATTGTGTAGAAGAGATGTCCAATTCTAGCAAAAATCCATGAGCTGAATTTCTAGGACTTTGTTTCTTGGGCCTCAATTTGCAGACCAGATAACTGGACCATATCACAGGTTTTGTAAGGAGCAGATGGATGTGTCTCTTTCAGATACCCCAGCTCTGTGTCAACTACCATTAAGAATTTAAGAAATCAGAATTAACTGATGTGTTGACTCACCCGAATCATGAGCAGATGTTTTGGTGAAACAGAACACAGAGGTGGTTGAGGAATTGAGGCCACTGTACCAGGGAAGGCTGTCATTGTATAAAGAGGGTCCTGGCTCTGCCTCAGTTTAAATAAAAACAAAATTAAAGCACAGGAACTTTCTTTAAGAAATGAGGGGATGCATACAGGAGAATATATCTATAGATTTTTAAAAGAAGTAGAAACTGTTTTTGTTTTGCTGTTAAAATACAAATACAATATTTGAAGCAATCATACTTATTTTAAATCCCAGAATGAGCTCATTTACAAATAAGCTACTCTGCTATGAGAAAACATATTATTTTTAGATCCCAGATAACTCAGAGAAATCATAATGCATTTCTAGCATAGACATATCTTAATAGATAATATAATTTTAAATTTGCAGCTGTACCTTCTAGCCAATTAAATTTCAATACATTTAATACAATTTCTTGCATTATGAAGCTCATTGATTTGTGCTAACATTTCTGTAATAATATTGATATACTTAAAATTCTTCTCTTTCAGTAGATGTATGTTTGCCCAGACATTTATGGGCAAATTGATGTTGTCAGGCCCACTAGGTTCACACATTTGTATCAATGGCCCTCTAATAGCTGTATTAAAAACGTTCGTTCATGCTATTCTAGTTAGGCCATTTTCTTTCTCTTCTTAAGGGTGATTTATCCACAGTCTTATTAAAATAGAGCATGAAATGTTCAGTACCTGTAAAAATTGAGGTCTGACGGCAAAGGAGTGATTCTCTCAGAAGCAGGGTGCCTACTATAGAGTCTTTTTTTCTTTTTCTTTTTTCTCCTTTTCTGAAGAATTCTTTTCATATCCTGCCTCTTCCAAACATGCACTTGAGATTCTGGATGCCAGATGGAAGAATACTCATCAATAATAATATACAAATGGAAAATAAGAAGCCTGGTGGACAAATACATATGTTGACTGGCTGGTGGGTTGGTCAATATGATTTCTGAGAACAAACAGTATCTATTTCTATAGAATGCACTATTGATACAGACATGGATTTAATCGAGTGTTCTTTGGATTAGAAGATGCTACTTGTCAACTTACTGATTTTCCATGTGTTTATAAGATGTTTCCCACTTTATCTTAACATTAAAATGCAAAGTTTCAAATGCTTGCTGAAGTTTATTTGGGAGAAATATATTTTTCAAGCCTCATGCACAAATAAAAAAGGTGCAAGAATTTTCTTCCAGCCTTCACATCAGGAGCCGCTTATAATGGCTGCCTTCATGTAAGCTTATTTTTAAGTAACATTTTAAGAATTTTTAAGGAAAGTTCGGTCTTGGATGAATTACCCAACCTGGAGAAGCCACATTATAAACAAGAAAGTTATCTTTGAAAGACTGACAAATTCAGCTATGGAGCTTTAGAAATAATCTCTCTTCTAAAAAGGACTTCAGTTCACATCAAGCCCTTTTTCCATTGTTTTCAGATTCCTTTCAAGGTTAGATCAGAAAATTAGTAATTATAGCTAAAACTAATAACAGGAGAGTGTCAGATTCTGTAGAAGAGACTCTCCGAAGTGGATAATTTCAGAGCTCCTTTGTAGTAAAGATTAAACCACAGTGGTTGTTCCCCCTGGAGTTTATCTGCTAAAAATAATATCTTGAGAAATGAAAAGAGTCATAATGTAAATATAATAAACCTAAATGCCATCAGGGAGTGTCAGTAGAAATCTGACCATTTTGACTGATCCTTTAGATCACGTTCTTGCTTTTTCTTTCAACCTTGACATTTCACCCCATATTTCTTTCCAAATAGACTTTCATTTCTTGTTGTTTACCAAAACAGATATCTTTATAGGTTCAGATTACTCATATTAAGATTTTGGTGCATGTTCGATATAGAATTTATGTGAATGTATAGCTGGGGAAAGCAAATGTAATTTCCTTTATTTAATTCTGGGCTTACTTACTTATTTTAGTTAATTCTGGGCTTAGGTTGAGCTGCTGAATGATGTCTGGCCAGGATTTCTTGCCTGTTTTGCTGGCCAGCTTTGACATCCAGTTTGGGAGTGTGTTGGAGAAGGCAATGGCACCCCACTCCAGTACTCTTGCCTGGAAAAATCCCATGGACGGAGGAGCCTGGTAGGCTGCAGTCCATGGGGTCGCTAGGAGTCGGACATGACTGAGCGACTTCACTTTCACTTTTCACTTTCCTGCATTGGAGAAAGAAATGGCAACCCACTCCAGTGTTCTTGCCTGGAGAATCCCAGGGACAGGAGAGCCTGGTGGGCTGCCGTCTATGGGGTCGCACAGAGTCAGACACGACTGAAGTGACTTAGCTTAGCTTAGCTTAGCTTGGGAGTGTGTGGGTGTGCAAAGCTGGGTGTAGTGTGTCAGGCTGGTTACAATGGCCACCCCAACCTCACAGGAGGACAAGCAGATGCCCCACGAGGAGGTGTACGTCTTGGCATCCTGCCAGCTGTTTTCACAGTGAGGGTGTGCTGCACACTCACCCCGGCCTCTTGGGGCCCCTCCCCCATGTCAGGGAGGAAGAGCCAGGGGTCCCTGCTGGGGGCACAGGGTGCAGGGTGCCTGCCTTCGACTCACACTAGACCAGTGCCAGCTGCTCCAGTACGTGGAGTGAAGGGCCCATGGCCACTACCCAGGTGGACGCAGGGAACGTGGTTGCGCCCTCTATGGGACCCCTGCAGGCCTTCTCTCAGGGCTCTGGCTCTGGGGTGGGGGAGGGACCGGGTGGCCTGGTGAGGCCAGGCAGAGGGTGTCCCACCTTGAGGACGTGTGTCCCGACATGCATGTCACCTTGCTCAGCCGTCCACATCCCAGGACTGAGGATCGCATAAGGACCCTGGAACCTCGGTTCCAATTTACGTGGAGAATCTTCCCAGTGCCTGAGAGACTGGAAAGTGAAGGTGTCTGCAGATTGGAGTGTTGTGATCTCTAGAGGGGCTTTGCCTGTGAGTTGTGACTGGCTCGTGTCCCCAGTTCTAAAGTGGGCTTGACCCCAGAGATGACTAATCCTGACTACAATTAATCCAGTTTGCTTTTCTAAGGAGAAACGTTGAGGGCCCCACGGACCATGCATCCTGCTCTGCCATTAGTCTCAGAGTAGAGCTTGTAACACATGTTTCCTGATTTCCGGCAGGACTCGTCACTGGTTTCAGCTGGGTTCACTCACTGAAATGCGGCACTGTGGGAGCCTCCGGGATCCGGTCCTTTCCGGGCTCTCGGTCTTCCCATCACAGAGAGGGATCTTTTGTTCTTGCTTGTAGTGTGGGGAAAGCTCCCGACGATCATAACTGGGCTGTTTCTTGGGACCACTCTGCCAGCGTGTGTAGGTGTCAGCAGATTTGTGTGAACTTGTGGGTCCTGGGCAAGGCCTGGCTGGAGCGTGCACACACAACCCATGAAATAAACTCCTGAAGCCCCGGCTGCCGTCACTGGTAGGGAGGACTTGGTGTAAGCCCAGGGAGGCTCTGACTCATGCCAAAGCCAGGCTTCCCGTGACGTTTGGCCGGGGGGAGCCCTTCTATCTTGAGGACCCACTAGTTTCTTATTTTTACCCCATCTATAATCTCTGCCTGTAATTAACTTTCCCTTTGAACTGGGAAACTTTGAAAGTAACATACCCATTGGTTCTGTCCACAGGTGTCCTCTTGACACTCATGAATTTAGGGTGTGTTATCATATTCCTGGTTTTCCATACCAATCACTGATGTTGCCTCAGCACTCTGGACGCCCAGACTCCTGACACTCTGAGGTTTAGCTGCGTAGAGACTGATCATTTTTCATAACCCTTGTTTCCTTGTCAGCATGTCACAGCCAGTAAACAGCTGCCGGCTCTGTGCACACGTGTAAATCTTTTCTCAGCTTCACCTCGCTGCTATTTAATGCCACTTTGCTTGGCCACTGTGCTCGGGAGCTTAAAATACCTCGTGTTGCAAGGAACTCGTGCTTACTATGATTATGGAGGAGTTTGTGTGAGATTTCCCCCAGCACAGGCTGACAAGCCGGCTGGCACATTGTCATTTGTCATCGTACACCAGATCTGTCAGCGAGAGAAACAATTTCAATAAAAAAATTCTGCATGAAATTACTTTGCTGGAGAACAAACTGGTTCTGCCTTCCATGCATACCGCTCTGTGTCTCTGTGTCATTTTGTGTGTGTGTTTTTTTTCTTCTTCTTTTTTCTTTTTTAATTTTGGCTGTGAAAGGTACTTAATGTACCAAAAACAATTTGTACAGACATTATTTTACCAATTGAAAGCGTGTACGCCTTGCTGAGGTCCCCTTATCTAACTGTTGCTAATACATTTTCACGCTGTGCTCTTACGGCTTCATTTTACAGTTGAGGAGATCACCCACTCCATGCTGTGTTGGAAATGGGACCCTCGTCACTCGGGTCCACAGAGTGCAGTTAGCATGTGAACAACAAGCAGCGGAAAGTTGGAGCATTAAAGTGTCTTCGTTCCCTTGTATTTCTTGCTGCAGATGTGGCTCGCTTGATCTCTGGTGTCTCAAAAATTAAGGCGCAGCCCCTGTGAGCACCAGGGATGCTTGCATGAGGAGGGTCAGGATGTCCGGGACCCCGGCAGTGTGCACACAGCCAGCCTCACACAGGTACCCTGGCCGAGCTCGCCATCCGATCAGCCCTGCAGAGAAGTATAGATCATTTCTGCGGTTCACCAACAAGCCCTGATTGTCCTTGGGTTGGTTTGGTTTCTCGTGTGAGCCCAGTAACGAGGGAAGACTGGGAGGTCCACAGTCGCTAGAACCAGCCGGGGCAATAATTGCTGTGAAATGATGTCCTGGACGGCTGAGCGGGGAGACCAGCCCCCACGCCCTTGTTTTCCACTCCGTCAGGTTTTCACCCGGCTATGGATTTGTTGTCATCGGCTCCTGATGCTGCTGCTGACACCCCTGTCAGAAAATGAATTTCTCACTCCCCACTTGGTTGACTCCATTCCTGGGGTATAATTCTGTCAAAGAGTGATGCTCATGAGCCTGCTCACTTATTCACGTGTGGTTCCCAGCCCTTCTGAGAGCATCCTGCTGGGTCATCTGCCTGTGGTCCCTATGTGGAGTCAGAGAGAAGGGATGAGCTACCGGTGCTTCTAATCCAATTAGAATCACAAACAGCCACAACGACAGTCAGGATCCGTGCAGAATATTTATATAAAAGAACAATCAAGGCTTGACTGAAAAATGGCTTTGGATACCAATCTTAGGTCTTGTGCACCTAGAGGCTTTTAAGTCAGTGAAATACATTCACTCTCACCTGTAATATCTGATTGACCACTTGTGCAATAAAAAACAAAACTCATGGTGGCCATCCATAGTGAAGACTTGAAAATGCATGTAATGATGTTTTTTCTTTCCTAGACTTATACAATGGGAACAAAAACCTTAGTCTTTAATTGCTATATGGGATGGAGATATGAAAGGAAAGTTGTTATCAAACAAATTTGTTTTCCCTGCAGTGTTTGATGGATGCAGTTATAAGGACTAAGAATGCAACTACAAACAAGTCAAAGTAGCCCTGAGTGAGCAAACTTTATGCTGAGCCTGATTTAACACTGAGACACATGCGAAGACAGCGGTGGAGGCTCCCCAGAGATGCATGAGATGGGAGATGCCCTGTGCTGGATGCAGAGCTGTGTCACTCCTCCAGGGATGCCTGCACAAGGACCATTGTCTCCAGGTGCTGTCAGGGCTGGAGGACCACTGCCTCCTGGGCACTGTTGGGGCTGGAGGACCACTGTCTCCTGGGTGCTGTCAGGACTGGAGGACTACTGCCTCCTGGGCGCTGTCGGGGCTGGAGGACCACTGCCTCCTGGGCACTGTCGGGGCTGGAGGACCACTGCCTGCTGGGTGCTGTCCAGGCTGGAGGACCACTGTCTCCTGGGTGCTATTGGGGCTGGAGGATGAGAAGCAACCGGGACAGAGTCTCTAAAATAAGGGTCTGCTGGCCACCAACACCCAGAGCCCAGAGTGAGGCTCCCTGAACATTAACATAGCCTCCAACCACCTGCATGTGTTGTTAAGATGAGGGTTCTAACTTGGCAGTTCTGGAATCCAGCGTGAGATAGTCTCCACAATCTTCCAGGTCAGGCACTTGCTTCTTCTTCATGAGCCCATTAAAGAAGCAAGGTTTCTGGCACTGGCATTCTAAAAATATGCATTTCATTTCCAGTTGGTCTGGCTGACCACTGATTAGATATCTTAGATGTATGCTTTACCCAATGGTCAGTCATTTAAAAATGAGACAAGATCAGAACAAGGTAACTCTGGAGCTTGTTAAGAATGCCCTCTTCTCTCTCTTGCCTGCTCGCTTTCCAGAGCCCACTTGCAACAATCAGGTATCTCATGAACTGTCATCTGACGAAGTTCCTCAGGATGCTAATTATATTCTTCTTGAATTTTTAGTTTATTCTATAGTGCAACAAATGTCTACTGAACAGAGACTCAGTACCAGCCTCTTGCAAGATTCTGAGGATTGAATGATGTTTAAATAGATGAAGTCCTTATATTGTGGACAAATGGTACAAAAGTTTAAAAAGATTTTAAATTGCAAGAAGCTCCATGAACCAGAGCATGTGTGGAGAGCAAAGAACTCCAGGACCCATGTGGTCTAGGGAAGGCATCCTGGAAGAAGCAACACTGCAGTGTCCATCTCAAGATGGTCCCAAGATGACCTCTTTCTTGTGCTTCCCATTCGCTCTTTGTAACGACCTTCTCTGGAGTCCGGTGCTTTATGTCTGCTAGAGCCCAGTCTGCTGCCTGCACAAATGGCACCATCCCTCACCACCATCCTCAGACTCTGTCTGGTCTGCACACCCTTCAGCTCAGGGCCATAGAAACCAGCAGCTTTACTACCGTCCCTGCAAATCAGGCTAACAAGACTCAGGGCAGTTCAAGCACTAAGTACCCAAGGATGATTTCTGAAGCCAGAGCAGCGGGCGGATCTGAGTTGAACATTGGAGTCTGAGAACAATCAGTTGAGTTCAATCACTCAGTCATGTCCAACTCTTTGTGACCCCATGGACTGCAGCACACCAGGCCTCCCTGTCCATCACCAACTCCCAGAGCTTACTCAAACTCATGTCCATCAAGTCAGTGATGCCATCCAACCATCTCATCCTCTGTCGTCCCCTTCTCCTCCCGCCTTCAACCTTTCCCAGCATCAGGGTCTTTTCCAATGAGTCAGTTCTTTGCATCAGGTGGCCAAAGTATTGGAGTTTCAGCTTTAGCACCAGTCCTTCCAATGAATATTCAGAACTGATTTCCTTTAAGATTGACTGGCTGGATTCCTTGCAGTCCAAGAGACTCTCAAGAGTCTTCTCCAACACCACAGTTCAAAAGCATCAATTCTTCAGGTCTCAGCTTTCTTTATAGTCCAACTCTCACACCCATACATGACTACTGGAAAAACCATAGCTTTGACTAGACAGACCTTTGTTGGCAAAGCAATGTCTCTGCTTTTTAATATGCTGTCTAGGTTGGTCATAACTTTTCTTCCAAGGAGGAAACATCTTTTAATTTCATGGTTGCAGTCACCATTTGCAATGATTTTGGAGCCCAAGAAAATAAAGTCTGTCACTGTTTCCATTGTTTCCCCATCTGATTTCAAATGGGGACTAGATGCCTTGAAGAGATGGGACCAGATGCCTTGATGTTCGTTTTCTGAATGTTGAGCTTTAAGCCAACTTTTTCACTCTCCTCTTTCACTTTCATCAAGAGGCTCTTTAGTTCTTCTTCACTTTCCGCCATAAGGGTGTGTCCTCTGCATATCTGAGGTTATTGATATTTCTCCTGGAAATCTTGATTCCAGCATGTGCTTCATCCAGCTCGGTATTTTGCATGATGTCTCTGCATACAAGTTAAATAAGCAGGGTGACACTATACAGCCTTGATGTACTCCTTTCCTGATTTGAAACCAGTCTGTTGTTCCATGTCCAGTTCTAACTGTTGTTTCTTGACCTGCACACAAATTTATCAGGAGGCAGGTCAAGTGGTTTGGTATTCCCATTTCTTTAAGAATTTTCCACAGTTTATTGTGATCCATGTAGTCAAAGGGTTTGGAGTAGTCAATAAAGCCGAAGTAATGTTTTTCTGGAACTCTCTTGTTTTTTGGATGATCCAACTGATGTTGGCAATTTGAGAACAGTGCCAGGTCCAAACGCAGAAGAGTCGGTGCAGATGACGAGGTGCAGATGACGAGGTGGATTCCATCGTCTGGAGGCAGCACTGAGTCCCCAGGGTGGCAGCTGTGGACTGGGCTGTGTGCACCTGCAGGGGCTCCGTGGTTGGCAGGAGGTGGGGCCCATACTGGAGGTCTGTGCCTGACCTTGGATCCTGTGCAGACTCATGGACTTCAAGACCACTTCTGTTTGCCCAGCATTTCGCTCAGTGGGTAACCAGTTCTATGATGTGAACATAGAATGATGAGTCAAAACCCAAGATGAAAACATCTGGATTTGAAATCAGATCTGGGCAGAAGGATGGAACTTTGTAATAAATCTCCCTTTACATGTTACTTTTGAGATTAGAATTGGTCTCAAAGTCTGCTGCTGCTACTGCTAAATCGCTTCAGTCATGTCCAACTCTGTGCGACCCCATAGACAGCAGCCCACCAGGCTCCCCCGTCCCTGGGATTTTCCAGGCAAGAATACTGGAGTGGGTTGCCATTTTCTTCTCCAATGCATGAAAGTGAAAAGTGAAAGTGAAGTTGCTGAGTCGCGTCTGACTCCTAGTGACCCCATGGACTGCAGCCTACCAGGCTCCTCCATCCATGGGATTTTCCAGGCAAGAGTACTGGAGTAGGTTGCCATTGCCTTCTCTCAAAGTCTAGAAGGTTCTAATCTGTAAACTGAACCATTTATGCCCAGATAGGGTGGGATTCAGGGTACAAGACTTCAGCTTCTAACAGCTATTCCAGTCTCTGCTAAGCTGTTTGTTCAAATAGCATCTACCAGATGCAGAATAACATATAATTAAAAGACTCATATAGGCTCTGCTGGCCTGAAAATTCAATAGATTTCTTTTTACAGTTGTCTCATTAAAATTTGTGAAAAAGTAATGCCAAAAGTATAAAATAATAAAAAAGAAAATAACAATCATCTAATCCCTACCATCCAGAACTAACTACTGTTTATATATTTATATATATTTACTTCTAGTCTCCTGTTTCTTTAGGAAAATCACCCTTTTGTTTTTATAGAAAGCAAGCATGCATGTAGTTACAAACAATTCAAATAAGGCGTAACAGTATATAAGTATAATAAAATGCATAAAATTGTAATCAGAAATAACATTTATAAACATTACTGATTATTGTAGATATCACTCTCTGGATGTACATAGATAGAAAATGCATGGTGATACTTTTATGAAAATAAGGTAATACCATAGATTTGCAATAAATGAAAATAATTTTATTTGAATTTAAATAAATGGAAGTAAGGTAAAGAATATAGTAGATTCAAATAATTTTTTTTACAAGAAAGAATTGCAAAAAATTAAGAAATGAAACTATGACATGCAGTAAAATAAAATAATAAAAAACATTGATGCCTTGCTTTGAGAAGTAAAGAAATGGATGTTCTTATATGACTTTCTGCTCAGCTTTCTCCTATCTTCCGATTTCAAGTGTTTATATTATATTATGGAATATATTATATTATGCAATATATTATATTACATTGTTTTGTTATATTACATTATATTATGTAATATATATTATGCAATATATTATATAATCATGCATAATACTGTATATAATGTACTATATTATGCAGTATATTATATTACATTGTTTTACTACATTACATTATTTTACATTGTATCATGTTATATTACATTATGCAATGTATTACATTTCATTACATTACATTACATACATCGCATTATAGTTTGTCATGCAGATTCCTCTCACACTTTGCTCAGGACATGTGCATTCCCATCATTTTGTGTTGCTGCTGTAAGTGCCCCGATTCAGTGCTCATCTCCACCATTTAACACCCATTTCCAGTCTTAACTGCCTCCAGGTTGATTTCTCTGTTTGCTCCTGGGCCGACCGTCCTGTGTCCACCTTCCTCCAGCATTGTCTTTGCTCTTGCTCTCCCTAGGGAATCTCAAGCCTGCTGAACAGCACTGTGGCCTGGGGAACCAGTCCTGCTCCTACTCTCCCCTGCACTTGGTAGCTATGTGCATCTTCTTCTGGTACTTAGGGCATCCGAGGGCCCCGAGCCCCAGTGGGGTCCCCAGAATCTGTGATCTGTGCTGTCTGTTTGGGGGCTTGCAGAGCTCTCTGCTCTTCCTTGGTCTCCTGGCTTAAGTGTGTCCACTGACTGCACAGTTGGGTGCCATGTTTTCTTGAAGCACAGCACTCTTTGAATCCAAAATATTTTCTTTCCTTTCAGTCCATGAAAAGAAAAATGTCTCATATCAATTAAAAATAAATAAATTTAGATTTGTCTCCCAAGGAATACATATACATGTTATTAAAATTCAGACAGTTTTAAAGGTCGATAATAAAAACACAGCAAAGCCAATGCCTGTTTAAGGCTATCGGGGGAGAGGTCAGCAGACTCTCCCCAAGGGCCATGTCCAGGCCGCTGTCTGATTTTATAAACAATGCTTTCTGAGAAACAGTGATGGCCATTATTTTCTGCATTAGCTGTTCCTGCTTTCATGCTCTAATGCCAGAATCGATTACTTGAACAAAATCTAAAATATTTACCTTCTTTGTCTTCACAGAAAATTTGCCAACCTCTGTGCTGGAGGAAACCACTTTCAAATAGTGACGTGGCTATTTCATCTCATATTTACTTTCTAACATTAAGTGATATTCTTATACTGTTCTCTGTTGTTAGTGTAGATATTATCAGTGGATAGAAATGAATCTGCCTGTAATGCAGGAGACCCACATTCGCTCCTCGGATCAGGAAGATCCCCAGGAGAAGGGAATGGCAATCCATGCCAGTATTCTTGTCTGGAGAATCCCATGAACAGAGGAGCCTGATGGGTTATAGTCCATGGGGTGTCTTAAATCTTCCCACAAACAGAAAGCATGTAAGCCTCCCTTTCATCTTTCAGATACAAAATTCAGTGATATTTTTGTTACATCAAAATTGAACATAAACATCACAATGCAGTTCTGCACATTTGTTTCCTCCTGAACCTCCTGGTACTTTCCTTTTCTGTGCAAATGTTTTTTACTCCTGGAAACTGTATTGGTCTTTATGTTAGCTCAGTTTTTCACACATTCATCAATAACTCAGTGCTCACATTCTGATAAACTCACATATCTTTTTAATATGGTCAAATTGATGGTGGCACATTAGTGCCTTTGAAACATTTTTTAAAAAATTGTCTGACCTCTGATCGGCTGCCCCTGGCTAGTTGCCCTGTGGCCACCTTCATTCTGGGACTTTCTCTCATCATTTTGTTGAAAGTTCTCTTTGCCCGTCTTCTGGGTTAAGAGCCCATTTCTTTCCCTTTTGGGTTTATTTCTGAAGATGCACAGTTTAGTGAAACACCTTATGCTCATATGTGAGCTGGGTATAAAATTCTAAGCTTTCAGTCATTTTTCTTTGGGAATTTGGGGGGATTTCCTCACATCATTTAGTTTCTGCTGCTCCCTTAGAAACATTTGGTTTTGTTCTTGCTCCTCATCTGTCCTCTCCAGACATCTCCAGGGCCTCTTTCTACCCCAGGTGACATATACTTTGTGATGTGTGTTCTGTTGTGCACCATTTAGAATTCATTTTCTTGAATAGCGTATGTGCCCATGTGATGTCTTCAGTTCTAGGAGATTTCCTTTCTTTCTTTTTTTTGTGAATTTCCATTATTTTACTGTCCTCCTTGATTTTGAATATTGCAGTTTTTGCATTTTTCAAAGAACACATGGACTCTGACTTTTGCTGGGCACTTTTCAAGACATGGAGGTGGGAAGTTGCTTGATGAGGTGGGGAGCTGGGGATACACACAGACTTTGGGGGCTACACACACCTGCTGCTCCCTGAGGTTGGTGGTTTTCAAACCCACTGGGATCCTGAGCTTGGAGCGAGCTGCCTTGGTGGCTTAGTGTGGTTTCCTCAGTGCCCACAGCTGGGGTTTTCCTCCACTCTGGCCCCTCATCCTCATCCCAGGCCTGAAGCCCCTGGAAATCCTGCTTCCAGTCAGTTTGGTAGGCATCATCATGATGAAAACAGGCTCCAAAGAGAGTAAGAGGCACAGATTGTGCAGCTGGCAGTATCCCAAGGAGTGGGTTCCATGGAGGAAATAACTTTTTAAAATTGCTATAAAAATGTTCAGTTTAGAGCAACATAATTTCATTAAAAGCTCAGGAAGATCAACACTAATATGTTCTGTATTATTTCATTTTCAAAAGGCATTTTCGTTTCTGTTTTCCTAAGTTCTTCTTAAACTTCAAAGCAACTATGGGGTGACATTCATCATAAATAAAAAACAGACCTGAAGGAAACTGCAGTTTACAAGTCTTAAGTGAAGCAAGTGTTTTAATTCTCCTGCTTTAATTCAATCACTCTGCTCTCTTGGTTTCAATAATATGTGAATTGAGCTTCATTTCCTTTTCCTTTTTATTATTCAACAAAATCTGTATTTGGAGAGATGGAAGAAGAGATGGAAGATGAGATGGATGCAGTCAGAGACTCATGTCTCTTCTGGCTGCTCATGTTCCTTTGCTGTGTCCCTGTTTGGTTGTTCTGAATGATAGGTCCCTGCTCATTAAACCCACCCAAAGTGCATTAATTAGTGGCTTTTGGCTAACTTAGAAGGAAGGCTCTAATTTTGTCCTTTTGAACTCTGTCCTCAGATCAGATCAGATCAGATCAGTCGCTCAGTTGTGTCCGACTATTTGCGACCCCATGAATCGCAGCATGCCAGGCCTCCCTGTCCATCACCAACTCCCGGAGTTCACTCAGACTCACGTCCATTGAGTCAGTGATGCCATCCAGCCATCTCATCCTCTGTTGTCCCCTTCTCCTCTTGCCCCCAATCCCTCCCAGCATCAGAGTCTTTTCCAATGAGTCAACTCTTCGCATGAGGTGGCCAAAGTACTGGAGTTTCACCTTTAGCATCATTCCTTCCAAAGAAATCCCAGGGCTGATCTCCTTCACAATGGACTGGTTGGATCTCCTTGCAGTCCAAGGGACTCTCAAGAGTCTTCTCCAACACCACAGTTCAAAAGCATCAATTCTCTGGTGCTCAGCCTTCTTCACAGTCCAACTCTCACATCCATATGTGACCACAGGAAAAAACCATAGCCTTGACTAGACCAACCTTTGTTGGCAAAGTAATGTCTCTGCTTTTGAATATGCTCAGACCTGACTTATTAATAATATACACAGATTTTATCAGAAATCAAAAGATGTGCTCATCAAAGTTTTAGATGGTACCTGGACTGGAGGCTGCTAGTACCACAAATAATGATTTCAGTTCTAAAATGATCTCTACAGGGACTTCCCTGGCCATTAAGTGGTTAAGACTCCATGCTTCCATTGCAGGGGACATGAGTTCAATCCCTGGTCAGGGAACTAAGACCCCACATACTGTGTAGCTTGGCCAAAAAATAAAATAATTAAGTTATTTATACAGACAATAACAGTATATTGAGGGTGAAAATGCAATACTTGAAATAGATAAAACAATGTTTAAAAAGAACAAATGTGCGAGATTGAGTCTGCCTGGTATGCAGTAAAATACAAGCTAAAGCTGGATGGAGGTAGGAAGCTGGCCACACCAGTAGCTGTTTGTGTGGACAGCTGACCTGGCTCTGTCACTGGAGTGACACCCTTTATACCGCGCAGCTTCACTCCGCCTTGTTGTTGGGTTTGTCTCACGGCCTGGTGGGACAGCGAACTCTTCCAGCCTTGTGCTTGCTACAGCCATTTCCCCCTGCTCCTGCGGGGCCTTCCTCAGTCTTGGAAATTCTCCTCCTACATGCTCTGCTCAGCCCTCAGCTGAGGGTAAGAGGTGCCCTGGCAGTGAAATGGAACAGAGAATTGTTAAATCCTAATGTAAAGACAGCTTTATAGCTGGAGTGCTAAACAGGGGGTTTTTGCATCAATGGATGAGTTTCAGAGAGTCTGTAAAGAGTCTGTAAAGGGCTTCCCAGGTGGCTCAGTGATAAAGAATCTGCCTGCCAATATAGGAGACACGAGTTCAATCCGTTGGAAAGATCCCCTGGAGAAGGAAATGGCAACCCACTCCAGTATTTTTGGCTGGAGAATGCCATGGACACAGAACCCTGGTGAGTTACAGTTCATGGGGTCACAAAGGGTCGGGCATGACTGAGCACAGCACAGCAGTTTTTGAAATTATACACAAAATTTTGCATATGCGGTCACAAATTCAGTTTTCTAGGTTTGAAGCTCCAAAAACTTTTATTATCATCTTCTAGGAAATGTGGACCCGATGATGTTAAACCCCAGATGACGATTGTGTGCTTATCTCTCTAGTTCCCCACATTGGTTTTCTCCCAACGTATGTACACCCATGATTCTGGATTCTACCACCCCTGACAATGATATTATTAACACTTCTTTCTCAGTGTCAATTTATATATAATTTCCCTTCCAAACCACACATGAATAATTCCGAAGAAGCAAGCAACCATAAAGAAGATGTTGATTTAAGGGTTTGAAATTCCACAGTTCTCCTCAAACATTGAGTCATGTCTGTTGAAGTATTATCTTTATAAGTGCAAATATTGCCTTATGCTTGCAGAAGTGTCTTGTACTTCATTAGCCCAGAAAAAATATACCATAAACAGGCATTTAGGGGATAAGGGAGAATTCCATGGGCCAGAAAGAGAGTGTTTAATATGAACAATATACATGTCATCACAGTGCATCTGTTAGGACAGGAAGCATCGTGATCATCTGTTTTACAAGCCTTCTCTGGAATTATCTTTTGGATGATTTCATATAAAAGATAGTTTCTGGTAAATCTGGCTCAACAATTAATATGCAAGTTGTGATTAGAGGGGTTGAATTGGAAGTGATAAAGGTTTAAAAATAGAAAACAGATGTAATATTTTAAATGACATTTTCTTGGTACTGTATTTATTTCTCCCTTTCAGTAATTAGTAACATGTTTTCAGTTTTTAGAAAGAGCTTATCACTGTGAGCACAATAAACCCATATGTGGAAAAAAAAACAAAAAAGCTGCAAGAAACAGATGATACATACTTTGGGTTCTGTGGATAAGAAAAAATGGCGAAAGAATAGGGTATCATAAAAATATAGGGCCCCAAATATAAATAAATAAAACAATTCAAACAAAAAGAACCAATATTCAAGCAACTCTTTGAATCTGTCATTTGAACATTTTTTAATTTAATTGAGCGTGAATAATTTATGTTGTGGTGAGGAAGATTATAAATCCATAAATAAATTTTATTGGGGATTAAAAAAAAGTGAATAATTTAAATATTGAAAAAAATCACCTATAGTTTTGTCTCTTATCTCCCATGATGGCATTCCTTAGAGTCCAGCAAGACCAGCTGGAAGTCCAGAGTGTGCTTGGAACCACTTGGAGCCATCAGAAGTGGAAGCTACTTCTTCACCCCTGGCTGTGCCCTGTTAGCTGGAGGGCGTTCAGGTTGGTGATAGTTACAACATTCACTGGGCTGGCTGGACAGCCTTGAGCTTCGAGATGCTTGTCAGAACAAAAGAGACCCAGGTATCTTATATATTTGAGAATTTTCTGAGACTCTTCACTGAATAATTTCCAGAGCAAATTTCTTGATATGTTTAAAAAAGAAATGAAGTTGCCAACTTTATTTTAAGGTGTCAGCTTGAATTGTTTTATTTTGTGGTCTAATCTTTGAGTTTTGGTTCCAGCAAGTGAGGTTTTGCTTTAAGCCAATTGTAGCCCTAAAAGCAATTACCTTTTTATTGACAAATTAAAAGAAAATAAATAGTGGAGTCAGTAGTTACATTCTTTTCTAGAGGTATTACTATTACCAGGCAAACCTGGGGCGGTGTGGCCAGGGGTGGGGCTGACCTGGCCCAAGTGAGGGGTGGAGACCAAGCACAAAGAGAGGCAGAGCTATCATTATTCTTGGCACAAACGGCTTTAAAATTAAAGAGCAGGTCCTTGATTGAAACTTTCTGAGTTGCTACACAGGGTCACTTTTCACTTCCAGTTATGGCATCTGAGCAGTGGTGACATGGCTGACCAGGCTGCCCTGTCCCCAGGGTGCCCACGCGTCACAATCTTCATCATATTGGGAACCAGGTGAGCCCTGGGCCCCAGCCCCTAGGAGAGGCATCACGCTGGAGAAAGAGCTGGGACAGTGGGGACCCGACCAGGGCCAGGGGGCTCCTGTCCTCCTGGGGCACAGGTGTGGGTGACTAGACAGGACGTGTCCCAAGGATGACCTTCTGTGACTCGGGGCTGATGAGGGACAGGATGGCATGACTGTTGCAGTCCCCACACCCGGGCCGACGTTCCTGAGCATCCTCCCTGGGAACCAATGATGCTCCTGTAATCGTCGCCCCTGCATCTGGGGCAGGTGCTCTGGCCCAGGTCCCAGGGGAGAGACAGCAAGGACAGAAGTGGACAGAGCCCAGTGTGGTGCTCACGAGCTGGCCACAGCTTGTGGGCTGTGTCCCCTCACTTCATCCCTGTCCCAGGAAGATAGTAATGCAGGGCCGTCCCCACAAGGTCTTCCATTCAGATCGCTGTCCCCTGATGGACATGAGATAACACGCTCAGCCAGTGGCCGGCAGAGAAGACAGAGACACACCTGCACTCACGTGGGCAGGGTGGGGCCACACATACCCATCTCCCCATGCACCAGCCTGCAGGTCATGGCACATATTTTATTCTTGTCTTTAATCCCAAGACCATGGAGCCATTTTGGTTGCCCATAAATCTCACTGAACAGGCAGATGAAGTTGGTTGTGCTGGCCACAGAATTTTCTGATAAAACTTTCCTTTTCTGCTCTCATATTCCTGGAGGAAGTGTAAATAGCTCAGGAGGGGGCCTGGTGACAGATGTGACCACAGGCGGCTGGACACGGGTACCTGGGCCCAGAGTCTCGTGCTGGACAGAGCTGGCCCTGCCAGCCCCTGATGGGGTGGGCGGGGCACAGCTAGGAATGAGGCACAACAAGGTTTTAGGGCCAAACAGTGAATTTCTCGGAGCGTGTTTTTTCCTTTAAAACCTGATATTTATTTAAAATAATTATGTCAGGGCCAATATTTTTGCTGTGCTGACTTTGAGCCTCTATCTGGTAATTACAGTAAAACAGTCTTAATTGAAGCATGAAATGTGGATTTCATGATAATTCAGATTCACATTGAAAGGGAATCTTGTTCAGGTCCTTTAACAATGTGCTTGTTGAGAATTTCCCAGTTACAAGGTCCTGCCAAGCGCTGAGGGGCTTTAAGAGAGTGGACACGTGATTTCTGACCTTATCTCCTCAAAAATCTCAGGGAGACTAAAAATAATTTAAAAATTCAGATTTATGACACTGTAAAGTATTTGTTTCCAATAATTGAGTTCATATTTAATCTTATTAACACTATATTCCATAGTTATATGTCTTTTAATATTCAAGAATAAAGCAGTTCAAAAAATCAGAAAAAAGCTAGTTACCATTTTGTATGGTTGTAGGTTTGTAAGTTATAGGTTGGTTGTAAGTTATAGGTTTGTAAGTTAGAGGTAGGTTGTAGGTAGTTTCACTCTGATTTCCACTAGGTCACTATTCACAGGAGTGATAGTGCAGATATTGGTGACAAGGGTTATGCTACTTGGGGTGTTCATGATTAAATATTAATGGTTATCACAAAATTGTTTTAAAAATCCAGCCCATTTATTTGAGGAGACAAAGTTTCATATAGGTAACGCCCATGTCTCTGGAGTTTTTTGATGAGCTCCAGAAAGACATCTGTTAGATCTCTCATCAGTGAGTTAGATCTCCTACCACTTAGAACTAACATCAGTTAGTTCTCCACACCTGCTCATCTCCAGAATCTATACCCTCTTCACTCCAGGGTGGCCACTCAGTCCAGCCTCCGGTCAACACTTGAACAAATGCAGCATCCTCTCCTCTGTGGTCCTCCTTGAAGATGCCAGTCCATTCACTACCACCAATCCTGGTCCCTTCCTTCTTGGCTTAGCAGTCGCTGTGACATCCTGGGTCTCCAGCTCACAGTGCATCTCAGCATTTGCGAGGCTCACGTTGAGGCTTCTCCCCTCTCTCGTGTGTGCCATCCAGCCCCTGAACACTGAACATACCCAGTTTTCCTATTGCCTTCAGACAGGGCTACCAACACCAGCAACATTTTGAGGGCTGCCTTTCAGAAGTGAAGGTGAAGGGAAAGATTGTTTCAGATAAAGAAAAGCTGAAAAAAAAAAACCTTGTCACTACAGAACTGCTCTTTGAAAAGTACAAAAGAAATAAAGTAATCCCAGCTGGAAATGTGAGACCTGCAAGAAGCAATAATGATCACTGAAAAGAAGACAAGATGGGTAGTGATCTTGAGCCACTGACTTCAGATTCTACAGAAATACTTATATAGACTTACTTACTCAAAAGCTCTTCTCATCTTTCATGTGTAATTACATTATGGACATATTGTTAACTGCACTGAAGTGATAAAAAGTTAAAATTTCACGCATTTGCGTTTGCCACAGTGGAGGTAATGGGTGGTCGCATCAGCAGTTTTGAACAAACACTGCACACGACACAACCTTCGTAGAAAGACCTGGAGCTGTCATGAAGTCCCCAGCCGTGCGCCTCTGCGAAGGCAGTGACTGCACGAATGGTTTTACCTCTTGAATAAATCAGAATTGGAAAAGAGTGGCAGCTTGAACTGACGGGCACTCGGCCGACTCTCTGAGTGATTAACTCCTGTCGTCTCTCTGTGATCCGACCTGACCTGTGGCCATGACACGCGGATTCTCAAGCTAGTTGGCGTTCCTCCTCATGTGACCCTTTTCCACGGAGGAGGAACCAAGGGAGTTGCCCTGCAGTGGGGGTCAAAGCAGTGAACTCACAGAAAGGGGCTAGTTTGAAAAGAAAGCCCTGATCCTACAGCGAAAGATTGTATGTTCTCAGTGCCAACATTACCGCAACATTACTTAATAATATTTTCAGATGACCAGCTCTCAGTAATTTACAATTGATTCACATCTGACTTTTTCTTCCAAGTGTGCCTTAACGCAAATTTAACTTTCACAAATTCAATTTTTGGAAATTGAAGTATAAGACAACAATTGAGCAATGCAGCATTTTCATTGCTGGTTAAGAGAACACTCCTTCTTTTGTTTATAAGACTGACCACAGACAAGGAGGACTGTGAGATTGTGTGGTGCTTTGGAAGAATTAAAACACTTGATCTCACCTGTTATATTTCCCCATAGGTGGATGTTTGGCTTACTCGCCCCTAAACATCTTTTCTATTCACCCTGGCCCCTGGGTTCTTAGAAATTAAATGTTAAGCAGTGGTAACTTGAGGTGTGCTAGACTCACAACACAGGTTCAATCCCACCACTTTCTGGTTCTGTTCAGATCTCAGTGGGTAATTGGATCGTCTGATCCATCTGGTGTTCTTCCCCACAATCCATGGGGGCGGGGTGCAGTTTAAGTGTTTGGTTCATGAGGAAAATGCTTGAAAATAATAGTCTGGAATTCACTCAACACCAAATTATCAACCTTCAGCCCCAGGACCATGATGTGTGCAGAGGCTGAAGGCAGGATGGCAGCCTCTCACCAAAGTGATGGATGGGGAGGGAAGAAAGGGACCAGTTGTTCCATCTTTTCTGAAAAGAATGCTCTTTGCAAACGTACAAACGGGACTGAATGCAACGTTAACAGGGCAGAGCTATGTAGGAATACACTCGCAGAGAGCCCTGCAGCCAATGGCTGGGCTTGTTTTTATTTCTTGCATCACAATGTACTAACACGAGGTCCGCACCCCACACGCACAGGTGGAAGTGTGAGCATGAGGGCCATTGGAGCCGTGAATTTTCCCAACGAACTACAATTACGGAACCGTGCTGCATAATTTGAGGCAGATTCATAGCTGAAGAATTCTTGAAGGAATGCCTACAATTACACCTGTGCCTCATTAGCTAAATTGATATTTGCCACGTTGGAAGGAGAGCAAAACAGACTGGAAAGGTTCTTCTGTTAGAATCCGAAAAGAGCACAGAAAATGCTCATCAGACTGGGGAAAATGTTCCAAATTCTCCCAAGTGGTGTAAAGAGCAAAGACCCCGGCAGGTTTGAACCCAGGAGCCTCCGAATCACAGTCATATGCTGTCAGTAAGTCTTGTGTGTGCCCCTCCCGTGCTGGCGAGCATGGTCTCAGAAACGTGATGATCAGAATGTTGTAGATCATTTCACACCTAAGATATGTTCACACATCTTAAACCCCTGTGTGTGTATAAGTTTATTCGCTCTTAGTTTCCAAGTAGCAAAAATCACATCCCCTTTCTAAATTTGAAAGTTTAATAGCAGACTGGCTGAGGCTTGACAAATGCTGATAGAAAGTTAGCCCAGTGGTCCAGCAGGGATTACAAGTTGCCATTAGAAGTTAGCTGGCAACTCCTTATACTAAAAAGTTTCACTATCACCTTTTCAGGTAAATTTCATGTAGGAGGGATGAGAACTTACTTCCTGAACTGGGACCTTTCAAAAAAGTAAGAAACATTATATCTCAGAAAACTGCATCTAGAAAAGGTTTGAAAGTGAAAGTGAAGTTGCTCAGTCATGTCCGACTCTGCGACCCCGTGGACTGTAGCCCACCAGGCTCCTCCGTCCATGGGATTCTCCAGGCAAGAGTACTGGAGTGGGTTGCCATTCCCTTCTCCAGGGGATCTTCCCAACCCAGGGATCAAACCCAGGTCTCCCGCATTGCAGGCAGGGGCTTTAACCTCTGAACCACCAGGGAAGCCCAGAAAAGGTTAATTTCCTTCAAATACATCATTGTATCACTGCCTAAATGTGCCATCTGTTCGCTTCCACCAATATAGATTCATTCATTTTCTGTATGGACTAACACCAACCATGAGGCGTCACTTTTTCCCTTAGTCAGTCTGTGCAGGTTGCTTTAACAAGGTACCCAAGATCGGGTGGCTTATAAACAGCAGACATTTACTCCTCATAGTCCTGGAGGCAGGAAGTCAAGGAGCCTATGGGCTTGCTATCTGTGAGAGCCCTCCTTTTGGGTCAGTCCTGATAACGTCACTCAGAAAGCAGATGCCTCTGGCCAGAAGAGCACCTGAAGAGCAGGTGGAGCCAGGTGAGCTTGGCAGGGCAGGGCCCGGGATCTATTTTGTCAGATGCTTGACATTCAGTCCTCACATCTGGGCTGCAAATGTCTATCTGATGACTTATTGGTACAGAGAATGGAAAGACGAAAGAAAATGATGCCAGCAATGAATGACCCAGAGAGTGGAGGAAAGGTAAGAATTTATATGAACTGTTAGCAACTGCAGCTCATTTCTGGGGATGCTGTGTAGAAGGAGAAAAACCTCTTTATTTATTTATTTTTACAAAGCCCCCGAATGCATGAGGGCCACGGCGTAAAGAAGCCCGTGCCAAGATACCCACCCTGGCGGGTCTGGGTACGCGCTGGGCACACAAATCAGGACCAAACCTTCTGAAAAACCTCTTTAGAGCATTAGCTGTCACAGAGCGAGTCATTACTTCTTGATTTCTAATTTGTTCTCAGACTGTGAGGTAAATTCTCCACCTACACTGGAAGAGGGCACTGATTTTACATGGCGCTCTCTGCCCTTTTTGCTTTTCATTCTTAGCTAGAAATGAAAATGAGTTTCCTGGTTGGAAACTTGGTAAAGAACACACATACAGAATCACCCAGAGAGATCAGCCTCAACTGAATCCTTTTGACATTTCTGAATATGTGGGAAACAATCCACTTTCAAAACTACCTCAGCCTCACAGCATTTACAAAAACCAGACTATCTGGTCAACGTTCAACAAAACTTCCTCCTGGGAAGTGAGGTCTTACATTAGATAGCAAAAAGGAAAACATGTTTTTCCACGTCTGAGATAGCGTTGAGGAGCTGGAGAGTGGCCGCCACTCATCACGCGCTCCCCGAGCCATGCTGGGCGCCCGTGCTGGGAGTGGCTCCCCAGGTGGCACCAGTGGTAAAAGACCACCTGCCAAGCAGGAGATGTAAGAGATCTGAGTTCAATCCCTGGGTCGGGAAGATCCCCTGGAGAAGGGCACAGCAACCCACTCCAGGATTCTTGCCTGGAGGGTCCCATGGACAGAGGAGCCTGGTGGACTACAGTCCCTGGGGTTGCAAAGAGGCGGACACTACTGAGACTTAGCACGTGCAGGGAGTGGCCCAGGGTGACAGGAGCTCTGGGGCAGAGAACACAGAGATGGACCTGGTTACGTTTCCTGGGGCCCACTCTTCTTTCTGACTGCCACTCGCATTCAAGACTGACAACTGGACTCCATCACCTGGATTAATGGGTTAAAACTTGACATCTTTTTAGTATTTTAGGTTTTATTTTCCCCATCAGCCTGACTTTCATGCTGAGAGCGCTCTCCCCACAATATTCCTTTAAAAGTACACTTGTCAGGCTCCATTTGCCACCAGCCCCTTTGATGGTGACATCGGCTGTGCCTGTGGTTTACCTTTTGACCTTATGGAGGCAGCAGATGGGTCCAGTAATAAATCCCGGTTATTAGTGAAGGAGCCGATTGCTCGGAAAGGCAGAAATAAAAGTCGGGCAGTTTTACACCGTGACTCTTGTTATCTGCTCTGACATGGAGTTGTGAGCCCTGTCAGGGGGGTGATGGGCGACTCAGACTCAAGTCCTCCTCACATCCCCCCACCCCATCCTTCCTCCCCCTCCCTGTGTCCCTCCCCTCCCCCTCCCTGGTTTCTTCCGTCTTTGGTTACACATTGGACAGGTGCCTGACGGCCTCGAAGGATTTGACATTCCCCTGGAATTCAGTTCCTACCAAACTTCCACCGCTGTGCTGTGTGATTTGGCCAAACTTCACCACTCCTCTGTGCCTCATGCCCACACGCATTATGTTGCTGTAAGAAATGTAGGAAGTCTTTGTCAAGACTTCACGTTTGCATGTGAGGGACCAAGAGGATCCTGAAATGGTTTAAACACCAGAAGCCAGGGCTTCTCACCTACAGCTGACAGCTCGCCAGACAGCAGTGTGTGGAAAGGAAAAATCTTGGGACTTCCCTGCCAGTCCAGCAGTTAAGCTCTGTGCTTCCAGTGTAGGGGTAAGGGTTCGCTCCCTGGTCAGGGAATAAAATTCCACATGCCTCTCAGTGAGGTAAAAAATAAATAAATAAATGAATACATAAACATTTTTAAAAAGAAAGAAAAACCTTTGAACTTCAGCAGGCAGAAGGATTCTCATCTAAAACTTTCTAGGTATGAACATCTACACTACCAGGAAATAATAAGTATGTTGCCATGCATGTTTATTTATGAATGTGAAATTCAATGATTTATATAACAGTTCAAAAGCCTCTTAAATTTCCTTTGACAAATGAATAACAGGTGGCAAAATATTAAGACATATTATTGACTCTGTCCTAATTTTTTTTTTTTCAGAAGAGAGTTCCAGATTGTCCTGACTTAATAGGAAATCTCAGTCCATGTTCTTTCTCTCCTGTAACTTGCATTTAAAAGATTACCCAAGAAGTATATTTTCAGAGGATTTTGAAAACTCATGAAGCACCACTTTTGTGAAAGTCGGTTCATTGTTGAATTCCTCATTAAGCCAACATAAAAGTTTTGGTGTCATACTTGTAAAACTATTTAAAAGTTTTACTCATAAAACTTGCAAAAAATTCTAAGCTTTCAAATGTATGTGGCATGTATAATGAAATGTGTATGTAGGAACTGGACTTAGGGGGTAAAGTGACAAATGATGAGTTTACTGCATTTCTTTATTAAAATGAAAAATGTATCCCCAGGAAAGAAAATATTATTTTGCAAGTACAGACTGGAATCATACCTTAAAAAAGTGCCTGTCACAATATTAAAGTTGGTTTGCCTCCTTAATAGAAAGTTTACTTCTGGATTAAAAAATAGCAGAGTGTTATCTTTATTGTCAAAAGCAATCTTGTTAGTTGTTTACAAAATATTTTTGCAATGTATCATCACCCTGTTCCTTTCCTAGTCAGGAAAGGGAGCAGGGATCATGTTGTTTCCTCAATGATCACATCGGCAAGGCTTGTTAGGAGACCTCCTGGATGTGGATATTAATTTAATAAATCAATAGATGCTGTTGAGTCAATGAATAATCCCACACTGATGCTTCATAACTGAAACTAAGGGCAGAAACTGTCACTCTGAACTGGAAGGAGTGAGTTCTAATAATGGGAAAGGTGCAAAGGGAAAACTTGGTTATTTATTTTTAAGTATATGTGAGAGCCATTTCACTGGGAAATTAGTACAATGCAAAATTAGTGTTTTTACTTTACCAATGTCGAGTTGCATGTATTGTTTCAATTCCCATGTAGATGTCAGACACTGGCTGGTTTGAACAAAGGGGTGTGTGTATACATGTTGCTACACTGTGTTAGTGTGGAAGTGTGTGTGTGTGTGTTTAAACTGTGCCTGCTTTTTGTGTAAATACCCAGGTTTTAGTTTCATTTTTGTTAACATATCCAGGTGTTTTGTTTTGTTTTGTTTTTTCCCTTTTGCAGAAACAAAAATAGCAAACAAGCCGAGGGCTAAGGTACTAATTATCAGCGGCTGCACAAACCTCCCCAAAGCCTGTCCTCTATAACCCCTGGAAAAATTCTGACATATTATAAACTGTTTGAATTAGCGTCAATCAGTAAACAGCGAGTTGGTGCCAGCCCGATCGCAGAGCAGCGAGGTGCATGCTAAGTGCCTTGATGCAGCGACACCCTGAGCGCGCCGCACACCCACTCTGCTCACCTCAGAAGCATCGCCGGGTCCCCGGGGTGAAGGGCAGTGAGAAGGGGCTCGGGGGTGCGGGAAAAGCGAGTGCTCCTGTCCCTGGTCTAGCGTGTGTGTGTGTGTGTGTGTGTGTGCGCGCGTGTGCCTGCGACCTCATAAAATACACAGATAGACACAAAGGCAGACAACCACAAGCGGTACAAGCTAAGCCATCGTGTTTTATTTTTTCATGTTTTAGGAATAAGCACTTTGACTAAAGCATGCATATGGTCAAGCTACAACTACTTATCATAAACAAGCATTTTTCTTGACCTATACAGGAAAATTAGGACATAAATCCATATTCATATTTATAAAGCATCTACATTTCTCTCTAAAAACATCTTTTCTTTAAATTTAAACCTACTACGATGCTGGAACTTTCTCTCAGTAACAGAAGCATTTGACCAATTCCATTTTTATGTCCCCCAGCCTCACATACATTTCAAATTATTTCTGATAAAAGCAATTTGGTTTAAATATCTCCTGAAAGACTCAACGATGCAATAACCTATGATAGCTTTAAAAGCATTCACCAAGTGTTGCTCATCCTTAGGCTGCCATTGTCTGAAACACGAGGTGCTGGATCAGTTGCATGGCGTTGTCATGTGTTTCATTTGGGGCATGAGTGCTGGGAGAGAAAAGAAATATTCCTGACTCTCAGGTAAGTCTGCAGGTAGACTATTTCAGTGTTCTTGATCATGTCAGATCTCTTCTTCCCTAAATATAAAAACACTTTGACACTGACTAACACAATGCTGGGCAATGGGAAAAGTTCAGAAACATGTTTATTAAATGAGAATTTACAAATGAATGGATATGTATCACAAGTGTTAAATGAACACAATCTGTAAAAAAAAAAAAAAAGACGGGAGAATGTTTCTTAAAATAAAATTACTAAGCTCCTTTGTTAAAGGAATGTTAATATTCATAAAATAAGACCTTTTCCATTTTAAGACTTGGGAATATGTGACTGTCGCAGAAGAGAAAGGACTCACTGGCTCTCTGGAATCCACAGGGCCTGGACGTGTGTAAAGATTTGTGGTACTTAAGAGATGATGATACCAGACATATGGTTTAATCATGATGTATTTAAGCTTTTGCTTATCTGCTTAAGAATTTATTTTGCCTCTAATTCCATTCATTGTTATTCTAATTTGAGTCATAGTTTGTTTTCTTTAAAAGGAAAAATTTATATATATTAATATAACAAATATAATTTTTCAAAAAGACCCAAACAAGAGCTGAGAATGTCTGATGGACTTCGAGCACAGATTGTCCATTTTTGACACCATATTGACACATGTGTCCACGGGCAGAATTTCCCAGTAATCCTTAAAGGAAAATAATGAAACGGCAGAAGGACTCTGTGATTTATATCTTGACGTTATTATGTTTGTGTCCGTTCAGTTCTCTTTATTTCTCTAAAACTCTGCCTTTATCATCAGCCCTGACAAGTCCCTTATTTTTAGAATAGATTGAAGTGAGCGATAGGAACTCGGAGGAGCAGGGCTGTAAGCTGTTTCACTATATTTCTGTTGTTTTGAGCGTTAGCAGGATCTCGTTCATACATGCAAACTCTGTAGATACGGGTGGCTACAGTCCCAGCTGGGAGCAGAGGCAGAAAGGCCATCTGGAAGTCCTGTGCAGCTCTGCGTGAGGAACCAGGTTCACTTCCTGAAAAACCAGGCACCTTCCAAAAGGAAGCCAAAGCTGGTTTTATTTCTAAGAGTAATGATTGCAAACAAGACAGCTCACAGGTAATCTCACAGGAAAGACAGTTTCCTCCATGGACTTCAGTTTGAAGACCAGAAGCAGAGATGATACCTGAGGAGAGGACAGATTGTCACCTCTAAGAGCTGAAACCTATGAAACTACTGACGCTCTGCTACGATCTTGCTGACCACCTCTGACCTGAAAAAATAGCTCTTCCTGTGGTTCAACCGAATAGTTTAAGAATTTACATCTCAACACTGCAGGGTTTTCTACCTCAAAAGTACAATGTCAGATGCTGTTTCCCTGGACCACAGTGACCACCAGATTTGGGCGGATGGGACCAGGCGGGGTTCCTTTGATGTGCAGAGCAGAGCTTGTGATGCTGCTTTCTGCCTCAGGATTGAGGTGTTGGCATCAAGTTCTGGAAACACTTAGGGAAAGAGGCTGGCTTGCAGCGGGGGGACATTCAGCCAGGGCTGGACACAGAGCCAGGAACCCTCAGCAGGACAGTGGCTCTGAGATTGGGGGGCTCCCTGGGGCAGCTCTGGGAGGCTGTGTGGGCTGGGAGAGCCATGGGCCAAGGATGGATCTTTAGGGACCAGCATTTACAAATGGAAGAATGACCCAGATGGAGGCTGCAGAAGAAGCCCACAAGCTGCCCTCACCCTCCAGGGGGCTGGACCCCAGAGCACCTGAGCTGAACACCTTTCTTCCATGAAGTGCATATCACTAGCCCAGGAGAAGATCAGAATTCAAAATGATAACTACGGTTACTACTGACGGTGTCCCTGTCACACCATCCTGAAGTCCATGAGTCCTCAGCTGAACCACTGTTTAGTCGAGCACAGTTTGTATCACAAAATGGTCCCCACAGGGAGTGCAGTCACTATCCGTTACCGTACGCGGTTACAGCTTGCTTCTTGTAAAATGATTATTGAATGAACGCAAGGACGTCACAAAATCATTAGATCCAGAAAGGGTTTGTAAAATTTAAACGTGCCAGCTATTGGGTGTGCCTATGCAAACACAGAACCAAACGAAACACCTGCAAAATAGATACAGTCTCATTTTATAACACTAAACCATATATAAAAATGGAAATCCAGCTCATGGCAGGCAGCATTAGCAAACATTGGAATTCACCCTCTAGCGTAAAACACACAGAATATGTGTGTGCATATCTGTGTGTGAATGTGATATGCATAGGCAGGTAGCTAGGTACACACACACAACACACACACATTAAGAAATACGTAATGGAAGGAAGGAAAGGGAACCCATCCAGAGAGAATCAGTAGGGGTGTTGGGTTCTAGAAGCCTACAGGGTACCAGAACCAGATGGGCCAGAACTGGGCTGAAGGTACCACTGCTGCCCAGTGGGCCCTCGAGGCTGAACCTCCTGCAGGACAGATGTGACCAAGGCCAGAGAGGCCCAGAAATGCACCCTGAACAGACAGACCCCACGGCACAGGCATTGACGAGGAGACGACCCGAGTAAGAATGAGATCGCTATTTTATGGGACTGCCCAGGTGGCTTGATGGTAAAGAATCCGCCTGCCAATACAGGAGATCTCTGGCTCGGGAAGATCCCCTGGAATAGGAAATGGCAACCCACTCTAGTATTCTTGCCTGCAAAATCCCATGGACAGAGGACCCTGGTGGGCTATAGTCCATGGGGGTCAGTGTTTTATAAATTAAAACCATTTTGGATGTTTCAACCACATAAGCTTCACTTATCTGTTAATCTTGACAGAATTTTTTTTCACTAAAATAGTATAAATGTCTTCAACATGTAAGGTTTCAAAGAGAAGCAAGCTAAATGTTATAAACAGACACATCAGGTGAGGCCAGCTCAGGTGATGCAGACAATCGCATGTCAGTCAAGAATTAGGAGCAAATCTATCCGGGTGTTTATTCATCTCTTCCCCAACTCAGAGCTTCACCTCACTGTGCGAATATATTATGGACTGGATGTTATTTATATCTTTCGCCATCAACATTTTCAATAAATTTCCTCCTTTTTACAAAGAGTTCTAGACAAAAGTAAATGTCACAAAAATATCTGACGTTTGTCTTTCCTCACGTACAAGGTAGTTTAAAGCAAACGTGTGTGTGCGTTCAAAAGAGTAAAGTATGGAAGTGAAATTCAAGTGACCCGGTTGTGCTGTTCGCCAGACAGCCTGGGAGTTCAAGGTCAGGGATTCTTTGGCCTGGTGACTGTCCCTGTTGTCCATCAGTCACCCATCCACAGCCACCTGCTGGTCAGGTGGGACCCTGGACTCCAGCTTCAAAGGTCAGAAAGTGTCCTCAGGAGGGACACCTATGACCAAGGTTTTTCCCGATATATTTGTCTGGATGCTCTGAATTCTGAGAGCAACTCTTGGCATCAGTGGTTAGAGGGGCTCAAGACGGTATAGACTGTCAAGTCTATAATAGGAACGGAGCCGTGCATGCTGCCTCCTTCAGCTGAATCACAGTTTATCATACTTAGATCTTCTTAAGTGGTTTCAGTATTGACCGATTGATTTCGAACTCATTTTATGGAAATCTTGCTGTTTAATTAGATGGCTTTTCAGTGCCTGGCAGTCCTGCTTTTCATTAATAACAAGTGCTGTCCTGGTCATCGGAGAGGCTGTTATAAGTTTTAAAAGCCTACTTCATATATAGTCGATCAAAAGCTGGAGACAGCCCATCCCAGGCTGCTGGATCCACACGCGTGGCCGCCTCATCAATTAGGAGCAAATGGCCAAGAAAAGATGTGTTCTTAGCATCTGAGTAAATAATGGAGATGGATAAATGAAATTTACTAAATCAAGATGAAATACATTTCTGAGCCTGTGTCAGCCTTGCTCTCAATCGGAGAACGGGAATAAAACTGATCGACCGGCCACGATGTGGGAGCAGAGGTCTCCATCGGAGGCAACTTATACTTCAGTTAATGGCATGTTTTCAAACCATAGGACAAGGGCAATATTATCTCCATGGTATCACCCGAGTTATTTTTTGGTTCTAGACTGGTTCCTCTCCTTTCTCTTTCTTCTGACAATATGCTGAACGTCAGGGTGGACTCAAATTCAAGGGTTTCTTAAATATCCCCTGTGACATATCAAACATAATCTTTGATTGGCTCAAAATAAAAAAAATCTTGTCACCTGATGCTTGGGTTCTGCACATGCATCTGAGGAGAGGTGACCGTTCCCCGTATCCCCTGGTACCTTGGCACGGCAGCTCCCATCCCAAACACTTGTGGCTCCAAAGCTTCACGTACACTTTCCATTTCAGTGACAACAAAACACTTTCTCTGTATCTCCCTAAACTGGGATTTTTTGATGGCAAGAAAAAGAACAAACCAGGGCGACCCTCTAAGCACCATGAGGCAGCCTGGTGTGGGCCTGTGGGCTCCTGGTGTGGGTTTCTGCAAACGCTCATGGCTGGGCACCAGGCAAGGGCTCCATGCTGGTTACTTCCTCTGTGCCCAGTTCTGGGCACCACCAGCCCCACGCTGCAGATAAGGAAACCATTTTCCTTATGCTTCAGAAGCTGAGAACAAAGGTGCAGGAGAGAGCTTCATGGCAGCAGAGACAAGAACATTCCCACAAACCAGAGCCTGGATGAGAGCTCTGGGCTGAAACTTCTGCTTTGGGTGAACCAGGAACGTAAGGTGTGGAGTAGCTGTAAATAGAGTTTGTGCCCACCAGTCACATACATGAACTGGATGATCATTGCCGATGAGCTGACCACCCCAATACCAAGGGGCAGCTGGGGATGAGCGAGAGGTCGAGGAGCCATCCCTACAGGTGGCAGAAAGCCAAGCCTGACCAGAGGACCCGGAGGGTGGTCTGCAGACTGTCCTTTCCTCCCCCACCCCCCAGCCCTGATTCTCTCGTGAAGGAGGACCTCCCACCAGACCTATCCTCTGCTCATGGCTGGTGCCTTGGTGGTGCGGCGGGCCTTGTAAACAGATTCTATTCTGGGCCGCAGGCACTCCAGGTACCTCCTCAGGCACTCAGGACACCAGACGAAGTGCCCGTCATCCCCCAGGGCTGGCGTCTGGCCACCCCCTGAAGAGCAGGAGACCAGGCTCAGTCCTGCCCCTGGCCCAAGAAAGAGCAGGTACTGTAGCCTTGGCCTCTGTTTGCACTTTCTGAGATTCACAAGGCTTTTGCCCAGGTTTCCATTCATTTTTTGCTTCAGCTGGATTCCTTATCTGAACCACAGAACGCAGAAAAGATTTGAGTAGCTGCTTCTCAAGTCCGGTAAGGAGCCGTTTTCCCTGAGCAGAACTCAGCTCTCACCAGGTGCAGGGAAGCCAGAAGTCCTGCTGTGGCCCCTGAGAGTTCTGCTGAGGGCTGGAAACACAGCGCTGGCCAACTGGCTTGCTGACCAGAACCAGAGTCAGGGTCAGAGTCCAGGGAAGGAGCAAGGGAGGCTCTGGGGGAGGATGTGGCCAGCTGTCAGCACGTTCTGTCTCTTTCTTAGGTTGCAGGAGCTTCACTGTCTCACTCCCCTCACTTCACAGCAGACCCGCTTCTCAGAGGAGAGCGGGGAGACTGGGGTCCTCTTGGCCCGTGTCTCTCGGCAGCAGGTGTTGGAGCTGGGATAGGGCCGTTCGCGGTGCGCGAGGTTCACGTGGGTGCCGCGTCATCCGGTCAAGTCTACCGTGTGGTTGTTTTCAGGATGGCCACCGCTTAGTTGGAGAGGAAGGGGGAGGGGAAGTGAGGTCCCCAAGGGTCCTGATGAAGAGGCCGCCAAGGAGTGCTGGCACGTCCCCAGCCCTGCGTGTGTGTGTGTGCGGGGGGGATGTTCTGGAAGGAAGCGCAAAGGGCAGGGGAGGGTGGAGGTTACGACGGCAGTGCAGAAACGACCTTCACAGTCCTTCAAGGTCGCCGGGCAGTGCGACCTTGTATAACCTACCGAGCCTCTGAAAGTCTTAGTTTCGGGTCACAAGTATCAAAACAGCATCTCCCTCACCAATCAAACGACGCTGCAGTTCATCCACCGCGACGCACCCCTTCCCTCCTTCCCAATCTCTGTATCTCTCCCGCTTTCAGCGGAGCCGCGGGAGTCGAGCTGCACTGGAGGGCCCTGCGCAGGGATCTGCCTTTGCTGGGATGACGGCATAACCTCGTCGCTAAATATGACCTTCTCAGCTGCTCCGAGGGCATAACCCAAACTCCCAACTGTTTACCACGTGTGAGATCACACAAGTGTGAGGCGAGTTCACCCCTGACGTTAGGTGCAGAGTGAGAGCCTCGGCACACATCCTGGGACCCAAACACTTGTGCTGAAAACACCCGACGTTCTAGGAGGCCAGTGTACGAACACAGTGCCTAAGAGAGAAAATTTTCTTTACATGTTATTTGAACAAAGAATATAGCTTTCCATATATGGGGATGCCCCTATTTAGAAAGGGCTTCCCTGGTGACTCAGCCTGCAGTCTATCTGCAATTCAGGAGATTTAGGTTTGATCCTGGGTGGGGAAGATCTCCTGGAGAAGGAAATGATAACCCACTCCGATACTCTTGCCTGGAGAATCCCATGGACAGAGGAGCCTCGTGGGCTACAGTTCCCAGGATCACAAGAGTCAGACACCACTTAGTGACTAAACCTATTTAGAAAATAATTTAACCCTTTAACAGCTCCATTCTGGGTACCATATTCATGCACCAAATATCAGAGAAGTAAGCCCTGGTGACATTTTGTAATGTTACATTCAGCTTTCAACAGGAAAAAGGCAAGAAGAAAGTGATTTCAACTTTTCTGAACTTTATTAATCCAGACTTCAGATGACGTCTTCTCAGAAGATGTAGATGTAGAAAGTGAGCCATATACAGAGGGAGAAATGTGCCCAGCTCTTCTGAGGTGGCCTGAGGGATGCTCCCTGAGTTAACCTGAATTTGCCCAAGGGAGCTGGGAAAAACGGGTGATGCCAAGAGTCTGCTCTGCACTTTGAGCTGCTGCTGGCCACACTTATGACACCTGGACTACAGCGAGAGTCTGAAGCCCCCCAGAACTGGGGGCCAGCCCGTCACCAGGTTGCCCTGCCATTTATTAAGCATTTTAACCAGAGAGGAACATTAAAGGGGACTTCAGATTAGGAACACAATTGAAAAACCTCTAAGAAAGGAAATATCTTATTAATTCATTAAGTCAAACTGCTTGTATCTACATGCGTATGACTGGAATTATGGTTCATTAACTTCATTTCTTTATATGAGTTAATTAGCTCAGAGGAGGCCAGAAATTAATTACCAGCTTATATAGTTTGTGCAGAATGGCATTCTGTTTATTTAGTTTCTCCTATTAACTTTTAATCTCTTCAAACAATAAAAGAGGTAATTAGTATTTTATAAACAAAAATGAATACAACAAAGGCAAATAATTTCCCCAATACTGAAGCTCCTGAGAGGGCCCTGATAGTTGGGTGGTTGAAGTTAGAGACCTTCTCAGCGTTAAGTACATGCAGAAGGAGAAGAGGCTTGTGGGGGGCCCTGGGGTGGGCACCCATCTCATCAGGAGAGAAGGGACCCTCAGAGCTACATCCTGGAGCCCAAAGGGAACCTTGAGAAGGCTCTCGCTGGTTGAAAGAATCTCCCATGTTCTCAACTACGGTCTCTGTGTAAGCTCTCCACAGACATTCAGACACACTTACAGGAGACAAAAGGCACACAGATGAACTCTGCTTAAATGTAGGATGCTCTTAACCCTGTATTTACTATGTTGTCACTGAGATTTAAAGTCTCAGGCTGGCTTGTCTCATTACCTAGAATATATCAGTTAATCTAGTTGCCTGAGATGTATTATTGAGTGCACAGTGTCCCTAAAAAGCCAAAATGACCCCAAATTAAAGTTGTGACTTATACTGAAATTGATCTTTCCCAATGAGTAAGCATCGTTGGCATTTCATAAGAACACAGTACTTACAAAAAACCAACCACGATGGAATTTTCACTGAAATGTGTCCTCTGAATTTATTACTATTCTGTCATTTCAAAACTTCCAAGAGGATTTTCATGGTATGTATGTTGAGCCACTTTCTAGAAAGATATTTAATCAATGACAGGAATTATTGAATCAGTGTATTTTGTTAGCATGACATTAATATTAATCAAATGTTCATTAAAAAGAAAAAACTGAATCCTTAAGAGCCCCAAACCAAGGTCTCCAAGTGCACTGCCAGTGAACTTCCCCCTGGCAGGTGCTGCCTCCCTGGGAAGCTTCGTCAGACAAACTTGTATTAGTGGAAAATATCCTACAAGTTCTTGGAACACACATTATTTCCTCCGAAATAATAACTTGAACTGAAAAGGTCTACTGTGTTCGATTTCCCCTCCACTGAAAATGTGAACATTTTCTCCATCTCCGTAGATCAGCTTTGCTGGGTTGTACATATGTCTCCTCAATCCTGCCAGATAATGGAAGGAGAAAAAAAAAATTAGTGTACCAAATCTTTTCAGTCTATAAAGAATGTCAAAGAGAAAACTCTGACTCTATCCTTTTTCTTTTCCCTGGGAGGAACAAAAAGTAAAATTGGGACTTAATAAAGGAAATTTTTAACTGAGATGTAAGGATTTTCCCCGTTTATCTGTTGAAGAATCCCATAAGGAAAAGGTTTTCAAAGATGGTCAATGTATGCACTGAATTCCAGAGCCAGTTACATTAATACCAGTAAAACACCGTATGCAGGGAGCATTACATTCTTCATTAGAAGGGTTTGAACCATCAGAATTGATTTTAACCTGCCACAAAATAGCCTTCTTCTGCCTAGCTCTGCCGTGTGCCTTCCCCACTTTGTCTGCGATGCGACACCCTGCCATCTTCCCCTGATTAGCAGACAGGGTGGTACTTTATTGCCAGCATTAGCTTCCCAGCACAGATCCCGGGGCCTTGAGGAGGCAGGGGCGCTCCCGTCTGCTCACCATCACCAGCATTCCGAACAGCCCAAGTGAGAGGAAGGACTCCTGAATGGGCTGGCCCCAGACCCTTGGGGAGGGGGACCAGAGGGTACATTGTGTAGCTTCCATAGCGCGATGCTTTCCTGCATTAAAACAACATGGGGACTTCACGAGTGTGTGTGTGTGAGAGAGAGAGAGGGCATCCGGTTGTGTTTGTATAAGATCCTGTCCCTGTCCAGAGAAAGAGCTAGTGCCTCTCCACATGGAATAAGAGAAGGTCCTGCTGTACTTTATTTGCAAGTTGCCTCCACCAGCCATGGCCCCAGTGCAGACAAGCATTAAAGGTGAAGTGGGATGCTCACAGGTGCCTTAGGGACGCCTGCTCACACTGTGTCATCGCTTTGCAGGTTAGGGCTCCGCCTCTGCTGTTTTCATGCAAGGTAGGGGCGCACCTCTGGCCTGAAGCCTCCTTCTTCCCACTGTTCTCAGCTTTGGGACATAAAGGAACATCTTTCTTTGTTGAAAGTCCCACATCTGTCCCCAGTTTTCCACATCCGTCTCCTCTGCTCTTCTTTTGTGACTCATTTATTCCTCTGAAAAATAACCATGTTTTCTCACTATTCCTGAAATTTATTCATCCTTAAGGTGGCTCAGACAGTAAAGAATCTCCCTGCAATGCAGGAGACCTAGGTTTGATTCCTGGATCAGGAAGACCCCCTGGAGAAGGGAATGGCAACCCATTCCAGTATTCTTGCCTGGAGAATCCCATGGTCAGAGGAGCCTGGAGGGCTACAGTCCATGGGGTCACAAAGAGTCAGACATGCTGCTGCTGCTGCTGCTAAGTCACTTCAGTCATGTCCGACTTTGTGCTACCCCATAGACGGCAGCCCACCAGCCTCCCCTGTCCCTGGGATTCTCCAGGCAAGAACACTGGAGTGGGTTGCCATTTCCTTCTCCAATGCATGAAAGTGAAAAGTGAAAGTCAAGTCACTCAGTCGTGTCCGACTCTTCACGACCCCATGGACTGCAGCGCACCAGGCTCATCTGCCCATGGGATTTTCCAGGCAAGAGTACTGGAATGGGGTGCCATTGCCTTCTGGGCAGCTAACATACACACAAGGTCAGTGTGCCCACTAACTCCAGTTCTCTGAAAGACCACGTGTCTCCTTTTCTTGTCTGGACATTCGAGACAGACAGACATCTGACAGACATCACAGAATCAAAGACCAAAGAAAAATGAAAACGGAATTTCTCATAGAACCATCTTATGTTTGTACAGATTTAGTCCTCAGAAGAGGAGAACACTTAATGAATAATCATTCATTTCAGGGTTACTCCACATCATGCCATTTTCAAAGGTGAAAACTTAACTTAAAATCCTCAGTCCAGAGGAGGTGATGAAAAATAAGGCCATGTGAAAATAGGTGTATTTTAATCAGAATCCACCTGAAGCTGTGTAATTTGGGGGTGAAGTCATAAATAGATAATTTTATGTGATGATTTATGCTCTGGGATTTTTCCAAGTTCACAAATGCCCCTAGAGCATAGTCTGTCTCCCAAGAAGAAAAGAGTTAAGACTATGGGGTCAAGATTAGACCTGTCACTACTTGTGACTCAAGTAAATGAATGAGCAACTGACAGTGAACAGGAGCAAAGAAAAAGCATTGTATGGAGCACACTTCACCTAGTCGCTTCCAAGTGTTCAGACCCAGATATAGTGTTCTAAATGAAAGTGAACAAGATGGTGTACTTCATCACACAGACACGCTGGTCCATGGTGGGTGTGAATGAGATGGTGTCCTTGGTCGTGGTGGGTTCTTGGTCAGTGCAGTTCTGCCTTAACCTTCTTGTGAAATAGATTGGCCCCTCTCTGGCCTCTGACCTTCCCTTTCTGCCATGGTTACATGGCTTGTCCTGTTGTGCACCTTGGAATCTTGAGTTTCTTCACTGTCTGATGAAATTATTCCTTTCCAGGACAACAGCATTCCACTCTGTGTTCTACTTTGAGTTCTGTGCTTTTCTATTTTCTCTGCCTGTGGTCTGCAGAATGTTGGCTTTCAAAGGCGTCTGTGTCTGAACCCTTGGAGCCTGTAAACAGGTTACATTGCAGGGTGAGGGGATTAAGGCCGCAGATGGAATTAAGCCTCTAACCAGATGACCTTCAAGTAGGGACACAGGCCTGGATTATCTGAGTGGCCCAACATAATGACAAAGGTCCTTCCTAATGTGAGGGGGAGGAGGGGTCACAGGGAAGAGGAATGGGACTCCCATGCTGGCTTTGTAGACAGAGGAGGGGGCCACAAGCCGAGGAGTGCAGGCGCCTCTAGAAGCTGGAGTAAGAAGTGGCTCCCCGCTCCCTTGCCCAGAACCTCCAGAAGAAGCCCAGGCTTTCAGACACCTTGCTGGCAGTCCAGCCAGACCCCCGGGGGCCCCTGAGCTGCAGAACTAGAAGATATTCGATGCTTATCACTGGAAAACACCAAGTTTGTGGTGCTGACCGCAGTGTTAGGCTATGAACGCACCACCTGTGTAGCAACTGCTTCTAGGTTACTGCCAGTCCTTTTTAATCCCCTTGAATCCACCCTGTGTATATTTAAATTAATGTTTTAAATTATGGTGTTCATATGCCTGCTCAAGGGCCTTCAGTGACCTCCCATGGGCTCTTCGGTACAAGGAAAATGTCTTCATTATATAAGGGGGCTCCTAATTTAATATGAACCACACAGCTGCACTGAAAATTCTGTTCTTGTCCATAGACATACTTCACCCTCTGCCTCACCCTCATTGGTAAGTCTCCCCAGTAACTCACCGTCAAGTCCCATAGAATCTCCTTCCTGTTCCATGGAGCATCTCTGACTTCTCCCACCCAAGCAGGGGGCTAGTCATGCTTCCATGTGTATATATACACTTAGAAGAAAAGCTATTCTCTGCCTGATGCTGCAAGCCCAGCAGTGGCTACTTGCTGAAAATATAGAACAACCAGCTACACAACTATGGCAGCAGTTTGGAGGATGTAGAAAGAAGAAACCTGTGTTCTAGGGTCTAAACCCAAATTGCATTGCTATTAAGAATCCTTGACTTGCGTGTAACTTCAAGTGATTGCATTTTGTGTCCTTTGGTGACCACAGTTCCGAAAACATAACTATAACCGCGTGCGTCTGATGTATCTTCCTCTGTTCACCTTCACCCCACTGTGTGTACATCACGGTACATACACACATTCGTACGGCACAGCAGCGATACGTGTTCTGTATTTCCAGCTAATGACCAGAGCCGTCGGGCACCTTGGTGGGGCAGGACCGCCCCTTCCCACAGGGAGCTGGTCCTCTTGGGTCCCCGTCAGGCGCTCGACCGTTCCTCCTCCATCCTCGGGAGGTGTCGCCTTGCACACCAAGGCAATGGACACCAGTAGGTCCCTATCGTGGATGTGGGAAATGATCCTTCTCTTTATCCTCACTCTTGACCAAGGTTATTCTCTTTATCATGCGCAGACTTTATTGAGTGGTGCCAAGTGAGATGAATAGGAGCAAATAATGACAGGGCCGCGGTGATGAAGTGTGGGGCCGGGGTCGCCCAGGCTTCACGGGGAACAAATTGAGTCACATCCACGGCTCATCCATTATTTAGGGGTGATTGGCCAGGCTTGGCTTCTATAGATCCGATCATCATTCAGATGTCCATATTTAATATGTAACATAAATTTCTCATTTGGATGTCGATGGCTTGTCACCACACAACAACAACGCATAAAAGGAGAGGTAATGTATGGATTCTCAGAAATATTTGACATAAATAAATATGTAAAAGGGAGATAATAAAATCTGTGTCTGTCTGCCTGCCAGCGAGCCTTCATGTCAGACTGGACAGCTCCATCTAATACCGCGATTTTATGCAGCTGGATCCTATGAATATTGGCCTGCACGCTGGAGATTAAGGCACAGCAGATGTTTCTCTGCAGGCTAACAAATATATCACCCCTGATAACGGATGACAAATGTTGTTCCATATTGTGTCAGACAAAACCGGGGCTCTTGTAAAACAAGTGTTACAGCTGGAATGGGGTCTTTTAACACAGTTACCTAAGGAGAAGAAGCACAGACGCCACCTGCCCTGAGCTTCCAGCACACCCAGCGGCGGTGGCGGCCTCCCCGCCGGCCCGGGGCAGAGGTGCAGGGCAGAGGTGCTGGTAATTGAGAGCAGGCTCGGCTCCCAGGCATGCTGCCCGTCCCCCACGACCAGAGCTCCCAAGCCCGAATTTGCAGCGAGCTCCCCCTGAGTGAGTCACCAGCGCAGTTCTTTCCGTGAGGGCCCAACAGCAGAGATGGGGGCCACACGGGCGAGGTGGGGAGGGTCGCGGAGGCGGGGACACAGAGCCGCTCACACGCGCTCATCGCTTATTCACTCTGCCGGTCCCGCGGCAGCGGCTCGGTTTACAAGACACGGAGAGTTAAATGTCACCCGGAGAAGACAGACAAGGCAACGCCGCCTGTGTATGAAATATGACACCAGGGTAATTAGCAAACTTCGTGGCCCCATCCCGCATCTCCTTTTGGTCACTTGGCCTTCGGATGCTGCCCTGGTGTCCTCCACCCACATCTCAGCTGAGTTGGGGAAATAGTGACTCCTCCCTCTTTACACACTTGTTTATTAATTCTGTGTCTTTTCTCTCTATCCTTCTGGCAAAAAAATAATGAATTCTGTTCTGTAACTTTCACAACAGGCAGACTTCCAGGCAAGTCAGCAAGGTTGGAGTTTGTCTTGACATGTTTCTTCATTGCTTTCTCCGGACCATCCACCCACCGTGCACGGAGTCTTCTCTTTCAACTACGAAGATGCTGAGGAGGACCCCCCGGCCCGCGGCCACGTCCAGTCACTTCCCAATTCCTCCACGAACCCCCTCCACCCGCCCCACTCCTCATGGAGCCCCTGCTTTCCAGGCTCCATGTTTTCCCCGAGCAATTCCACACAACGAGATGGTAACAGTTGTTTGTCTGATAAAGCACGTACTATTTAGAACACAGATGTTTGATTATTATTTATTTCTCTCTGAAGCCCACTAATTCAGTCCCAAATGATCTCTTTTTCCCTTTTGCTTAAATTTAATTTGGAATGTATGTTGTTGGTAAGTGACAGACAGTTTAATTATTAATAGGATCCTGGAATGTGATGCACCGGTGTTTTAAATTCTTTGGGGGCCCAGCCACCACCACCTCCTTCCCGCCGTGTGCTGCTGGGACTTGGGGATGAGCACAAAGGTAATTACCAGGCAGAGACAAGTCTGCGCGGTTCCTCGTCTGCATCCCGCCTGCGACTGTATCAGGAGCCTCTCGCTGCACGTTGAACCAGGGAGGCCTTCAGCGTGCTCCTCTCCCGGGGCAAGGGTGTTTATCAGTGTGTGTGTGTCTGCCGGCTTCCACAGGCAGGTGCCTGGGTACAGCGTCTGGAGTCACAGACAAGTTCAAGGAAAATCGCCACCTGCCTGCGGTCCCTCCTAGAACATTAGCAAGGAAACCGCAGGACAGCAGGTTCTTAGAAGGAATAAAGAGTAAAGAAGAGAGGGCAAAAAAAAAAAAAAAATGGTTGAGAGGGTCCCTGAAAACACGGCAGTCAGTCAGCTGATTTCCTGGGCTTGTTAGCGCCGCTGGAGCTGGTGTGGTGAAGCGACTCCGGTTTGATCCCTGTATGGGCCAGTTAGTCTCACAGTCTGCCTCTGGAATGGCAGCCAGCAGCCTCGCAAATGTTCACCACTGGTCAGGGGAGGCCGGGCCCTGGCAGTGGTTAAGAGGCAGCCTAGCTCATCCCCCAACAGGGTTGGGAAGCAGAGCCCGAATCTGCTGCGAGGGGCAGGGTCTGGCCACTGGTGGAAGGGCAGGCCCCCCGTGTGGGTGGGCAGAGCCTTTCAGTCTCTGGATCGTCACAGAACTACAGCTTTTTAAAAAAATTTTTGTTGAAATACAGTTGATGTACCATGTTGCCTTAGCTGCAGGTGTACAGCATCGTGCCTTGGATATGCGTGTACGGATTACTGTGTCTCTTCTGTTTTAGATTCTTTGCATTATAGGTTATGGCAGGATGTTGAGCAGTTCCCTGTGCCATACAGACGTCCTTGTTGGTCACCTGTTCTCTATATAGTCATGTGTGTATGTTCCTTCCCGTCTCCTCATTCATCCCTCCACCCCAGTAACTGCTGTTCTGACCCCTCCCATGACCTTTGTGCACATTTTCAGAATCACAGGTGCTCCGTCTTCTTTTTGGAGACAGGAGCTCCCAGGACTACCTGACTGCTCCTCTCTGGGTCCCAAGCAGACCCACATCCGTGCCGGGGCTGCCTTGGGTTCCTGACAAAGGCTGTAACACTAACAAGCACCGGGATGATTGAAGAAAAACCCGGAAAGTTGTTTGTGTCTCCACAATGGACCTGAGCCTCACCGTTGCCCCATTTCCCTCGAAGCCGAGGCCGTCTTGCTCACCAGGGCTCCGGCCTCAAGCAGAGACAGGCACAGAGTCGGTGCTCGACTAACACAGGCCGCTGGAGATTTGAACATAAGTTATGTGAAGATTTTGGGTGTCTTGAGGACAGTGGGGACCCTGGTGGTGAAAGGGGCATGAAGGGAAGAGCAGGGGATGGAGACTCGGAAGTTCAGTCTTGTTTAGACTGGACAGCAAGGAACACGCTCAGGAAGATGGACTCAGGATGACAGCACCATTAAGCCAGGAGCCTGAGTGGTTCTCTGAGGGCTTGGGCTCCCAGAGGAGACAGAAGAAGCAGAGGAGAGGCTCCGAGGGGCCCTGAGCCCAGGCCTGCCCCGGGCATGAGGAGAAGGCAGGGTGGCCTCCAACAAGAGCCACTCATTTGCAAAGAGTGGCTGCAAGTTTTGTGGCATTTTAAATTGTAAAACACCTGTGCGAAGTGTTTAATTGAGCGGGTCACATAGGTGACCACACTCACCAGGGCAGAACGGGAGGACATGGATGGTCCACAAACAAACGTGCTCTCCCGGTGCTGACACTGACCTCAGGTGGGGCCCCCAGCGCTGACAGATGGACGGAGAGCTGGTCACTCTTGTCAGAGGCCACCCTGCCTTCTCCTCATGCCCGGGGCAGGCCTGGGCTCAGGGCCCCTCGGAGCCTCTCCTCTGCTTCTTCTGTCTCCTCTGGGAGCCCAAGCCCTCAGAGAACCACTCAGGCTCCTGGCTTAATGGTGCTGTCATCCTGAGTCCATCTTCCTGAGCGTGTTCCGTGCTGTCCAGTCTAAACAAGACTGAACTTCCGAGTCTCCATCCCCTGCTCTTCCCTTCATGCCCCTTTCACCACCAGGGTCCCCACTGTCCTCAAGACACCCAAAATCTTCACATAACTTATGTTCAAATCTCCAGCGGCCTGTGTTAGTCGAGCACCGACTCTGTGCCTGTCTCTGCTTGAGGCCAGAGCCCTGTTGAGCAAGACGGCCTTGGTTTCACAGGAAACGGGCAATGGTGAGGCTCAGGTCCATTGTGGAGACAGGAACAACTTTCCGGGTTTTTCTTCAATCATCTGGGTGCTCGTTAGTGTCACACTAAAGTGGCAAACTTTAGTAATATTTAAACTCTATACATCTTGGTATGACATCTTTATACCGCTGGGTCTTTCTACTTTTATATTTCCTAAATATCAAAGTATGAAATCAAAGAGTGAGTTTTTCTAAGGAGTCCAACTGGAAAGTGGCATGGCATGTAGAAAGTGAGGGAGAAAGGGCAGAACCCTACAAAGATGTTGACCAGGGGTTGCAAAGAGTCAGACATGACTGAGCGACTTTCACTACAAGGATGTCATGTTAGAATAGCTGCAGTCTTCCTGCTTACAGGAAAAAGTTGTTCATGACTGAAGTTCATGTCCAGTTTTAAAAAGCTTTCTCTGACTTCCAGCCTTCCAAGGTCAGGTACGCTGTTCCTTTTCCGATTCTTTTCCTCCTATGGGAATGCCTTGTATGATTTTTGAAGTAAGTTGCTTTTGAACGATGGACTAGTACTAACGTAATCATTAAAGGGCCCACTAGGCTGGGAGTGGGGGGTGGAGAGGGCAGGGCAGGCTTCTCAATGGGCTGTACCCCCCCCAGCTTGAAGAGGGCACCTGGAGTTCCTGAGCTGGGGGTTTTCAATCTCGGAGACACTTGCTGTGTTTACCAGGAATGACACACATCCATAGGAACTTAAGTGTAATATCTCCGTGCTGTGACTAAGGTCAGGCGAGGTCTCCCTGTTCTAATGTGTTCATTGTTTTTGCCACTGGTAGTTTGATTCAATATACTTTTCCTAATGCTGCTAATTTTTTGTTTACTTCTACTGGTTAAAAAAAAAATCCACAAACAAAGAAAGAGCAATACTCTTTAATGAGCACCTTCTTACTAAGTAATGTTTGATTATGGAAAAAAAAACAGAAAACACTAACTGGATTCTGGAGCCAGAGTACCCTGACTTTGAACATAAAATATTGTGAATTTGACTTTAATAGAACCATGTGAGAATGTTTACTTTTATTTTTTTCTTTTGCTAACTGTCATGTCTAAGTCAAGTTTACAAATATCAGATTATTTTTAAATTCTGTGTAGATGTTCACACAGCTGGGAAATGATAAGCCATTCCTTACTAAGAAGTCTGGGTCCACACTCTTTTGAACCCTAGAATCTCTGTCAGCAGAGATGGGAGGTGAAGTCGTTTGGATAGAGGTGTCTTTACAGGTACCCTGGAGCTGCAGACGTGCTTGGGACACGTGTGGTTCCCGCCACTTGCTAAGACATTTTCCCAGGAGCCAGTCTCTCCCCAAAGGGAAACCCAAAGAAGAGTCCCCGTGGGAGCAGAGACACCGAGTGGGGACCACTCAGCTGCAGCCTGCCTCAGAGACCACCTGTGTCTCGGGTAGGTGCCCTCGTGACGGATAGAGCAAGCGCTACGAGAGCGGAGTCCACCTCGAAAAGTCACTGCAAATAATTAGAGCATGACAGCGGAGTATAGAAATTCAAGGAACAAGCACATGATAAGTAGATAAAATGTGTAATATTGTGTTTTTAAAACCTCCACATCTTTTATTCTTGTTCAGCTATATTACTTTTAAAAACTTTCAAAGTCTCATAGCTACTTTAATTCACATATAGTCATGGTTGAAACATTACTCAGAGACTGCCTTGAAATGCTATGTTACGGTATGTGCTGGTTTGCTTCTTTTTTTCCTGAAGTTGAGGAGCTACAGTTTGGTGATCTCTACAAAGGATCCTTGCCCAGGACTTACATTCCCTTCAGTAAGTGTCTGGGATAGTTTTGGGGAGCTGTCTAGTCACAAGCTTCCATGAGAGACCCCAGGGGAGCAGGGGGGATCCGCAAAATTCATTCAGAGACCCTGGAACATGAGCCCTCCTGTTATGGAGTGTCAATGCAGGCAGTTACACTCAGACAAACTCGGGTCGTGGTTCTCGTGGAAGTTGCGTTCATCTCACAGAAATAAACAAAATGTCACTGCGGCCAAGCTAAGCCGTCTTCAATCCCCAGCCCCTCATCCCCTCTCGATGTACCCGTAAATGGGAATCCCCACAGAAATACACGTTTGGTAAATGATCACCAATTGCTCATTTGTCATATCCGTTCACTAAGGATTCATTCAGCTAGCAACTGAAGAGACAATTTCATCTTTCACAGACGACTATGACCATAACTACCATAGCAACATATCTGTGCAGTCAGAGCTGTTTTCTGTGAAATTAAAGCACTGATTTTACTACCCAAGTTTTTCCCACTGAAATAATCTAAGACTTACAGCCTAACACCTGTGTTAACAACTGCTGTCTCGTATACAGTCGGCCTTCTGAGAGTGAGTTCTTTGTCACTTCCTTCTCATTTTGAGTGTCTTTGTAAGCTGTGTTTTCTTATGATCTTTTTTGCTTCATTGGACAAACTTGAAAATCAAAGAAATTGAACTTCAGTACTATGGGTAAAAGCAGAAAGTAATGATTCTACCCTAAAACATGATTATGCCAAAGCAAAGGCTATGCCATATTTTAAGAGCATCCTTTCTCACATAATGTATCAGATCGAGCAGATTATGAATAACTCACTACAGACATATACACGGCTCACAGATACCACACTAGCCTTTGCTGAAGGGGTTGGTGCTTTTCAGAAAATCCTAAGAAACAAATTGTATTTACGAGGTAACTTCTAATTCTGCTGCTCACAGCTGATAGGATCATACTTTCCTCACCTGGACCTCAACATTTCTGCTGGAGGAAATAACACATTTTATATGTATCCTGTGTATGAAAACAAAATGTGAGAACATAATTTCAGCTCTGAAATGCCCAGAATTAAGGTATACCTTTCCACTGATATAAAGAACTCCCCAAATAATCTTTGGTCAGTTTTGACAACATTGAGATGGGGAAGGGACAAGGTCATTCTCTCTAAACATCTTCTTACTCTTCAGTGGGAAACACTGAAGTGACAGATTAAATCATTAGCTTATATTAGTTTTCCAAATTTGATTTCCAGTTTCCAGTGCACCGGTAATGGGAAATCTTAAGCCATGTAGAGGGAATGAACTCTCAAATGATTATCTGATCCTACTTTACTGATTTTGCTGTTTTCATTAAACAGTAGAACTATTAGCTTCTTCTCATGATGAAGGGGCTGGCTTCAGAAAGAAAAGCACGCTGTTTCAGCTGTGTTCCCGTGACGATGGGGAAGGCGAGCCCCAGCTCGAGATTGGGTGGCCAGGACATGGCCCTCTGAGCCCAAGAAATGCCACCTTTGCACATAAGGCTGAGTTGTGTTGTCTCCTTTAGATGAACATGTTTAAAGGCAAAATAGAGGAGCTGTTGATTTGGAATTAGAACTCAGATTCTAGCAGCATATCCTGGTGTGAGCTTCAGCCAGACGCCAGTCTTCCGGACCTTCAGGCTCCCTCCTGAGTGAGGCGAGTGAAGTCTGTGCTCGCACTCCCTGATCAGAGGGCAACCCCAGATGCAAGGCCTTTGTCAAATGTCCCTCTAGGCTCCAGCCTGTGCCCGCTTTCCAGCTGGCATCACAAGGCTTGAAAAGGACACTGTTTCTACCCTCATGTCCATCTGAGGCCTTAATGCAGCGTTCTCTTTGCTGGTTGTTCAGTCCTTGATGTCTGCAAAGATATGATATTCTTTCCATTCTGCCATGACGACACGCTGATGAAGAGGAAAACCATAAGGAGAACAACGTGAGGAGGAAGACATGATGGTTTTAATTAAGCAGAGGATGAGAAGGGAGCAGAGGGTGCTGATGACAGCAATAGTTAGAGCTGCAAAGAGCTTGTCAATTACCTCATGTAGGTTACATGACATTTTGGAAGATTTTTGTTCAGATCGCCCCACACCCTATGAACTTCATTCCTGGTTTATTTGCTTGGAATGCCAAGTGTAGGTAAACTTGGGAAAACCAGTGTTATTTTCTCTGCCAGCCCGGGGTGGTTATTCTCAATGTTTGCTGACATAAGACGTGAGCATGATGTTGCAGGTTCTCACAATCCAACCAACTCAGCAAGGATCTCACACAAAATGACTGAGTCCCAGAGTCCTTCTGGAAATCTCATGTCTTTCATAAAATTAAATCTTGAACTCACAGTTTCTTGATCTTAGAAAATAATGTATGCTCTCTAAAAATCAGAGCTTTGTCTTATCTCCATCTATTGAAGGCATCCAGGGTTACTTTTGCTTTCCTATTGCAACTCTTTCTATTTTTGTCTCTTCTTCTTCTCTGCTGCCCTTTATCTCTGACAGACTCCCAAACGCAGTTGACTCTTGAACCACACTGTTCTGAAGCACACAGGCCCACTTAGATGCAGATCCTTTCAGTAAATACTGAGAACGACATGATGGTCGATTGTGTCTGAGGACGAGAACCTCTGATGTGGAGGAGCCAGGGGTCTGGGAGGAGCAGTGTTTATGGAGGTCAGATTGTGAGATTAACCACGGACTTTCCACCGCACAGGGAGCCACGCCCTCGCCCCCCACCATGCTCAAGGGTCAACTGAACTTAATAGCTTGGGGCTTCTTCTATCCAAAGTGGCTCCTTCTGCAGCCAGACTCTGTCATGGGTCCTGTCCATCCCGTCCAACAGGGGTCTGGAGAGAAAGATCGGGGGTCACTGAAGATCTCGTGCGAGGGCCTCCTAGCCGCACAGGAGCTGGGGGTCATCTCTTCCTTCAAGTGCTGTCTCCTGTGCTCAGCTTCCTCTCCTCTCTGGAGGCAGATGAAGAAAATGAGGGCATCAGACAAACTCAGACTCCATCTCAGGATCACGAAGAGGTGAAGTCAGCAGTGTGAATGGGCAGAGGGGTGCGAGTGTGGACAGGAACCACGGTGTGGATGCCCAGGAGGTGAAACCAGGGAAACAGGATGCACCCCCGACTCCTCTAGATCCCTCATGGCCCCAGGACCCAGTCAGTGGGCATGAGACACACATTCATAGCTGCTGTTGCAGGTCAGGGAACACGCCCTGACAAGGCAAACACCCCCAAGGCTCTTAGCCATGTGACTTCCACTGTGGACAGAAGGGGGTCAGACCCACCATCAGAGTGAATCAGCAGGTCCTCACCTCTCCTCACCTCAAGTGCACACTCAGGCCTAGAGGTGAGCAGAGCTGTCCTCAAGCCGAGCCTAGGAGCGCCTGCCTTTCCCACTGGGCCGGAAGATGCTCATGATGTCCTGGGGGCTTTGTAAAGATGAAACCAGGAGCCACTTACACCCCTTGTTGAGGATGATGACCATGGTGGCTCTATTACATGGACTGGAGAAAAAACCAGACATGTGGCAGGTCTCCAACACGTCATCATGGATTAAATAAGTACATTTTAAGCTGTCTCATGGTCTTCCCTGATGATTCAGCAGGTAAAGAATCCGCCTGCAATGCAGAAGATGCGGGTTTGAACCCTGGGTTGGGAAGTATTCCAAGCAAGTATTCTTGCTTGGAAAATCCCATGGACAGAGAAGCCTGGCAGGCTACAGTCCTTGGGGTCACAAAGAGTCAGACACGACTGAGTAACTAGACACAACACAGCAAGTTATCTCATAGTGGTGGAGAACAATATTAATATGACTACTGTGGAGCTTCTGATAACCGGCAGTTACTGAAATTAATAGCCTAGAGCACACGTTTAAGGAGATAGATGGTTTAGAACTTTCATCCCAAGAACATGCATCTAAGTTTCTAAACTATATTTGTAATACAAAGCTCATCCAAAAACAGTTAGCTAAACATTTTGCTGTTTTGTCCCACCTTTTGTGTCATCTTCATTCTTAAAATGGTAAGTGTAAGGGGAATATTACTTAAAATTAAAATATATTCAGGAAAGATTAAGCTTCTAAAATCACAAGCCTGGCTTATGCTCTAGGCATCTGAGTCTTTTCTTTAAATCACAGGTTTGCTATTGTGAACAGCAAATGGCAAGACACTGGCTGGTGGAGGGGCAGGGCGAAGGGGCAAACACACAAAATCTCAGCCTGTTAGCCCCTCCCCCTCATGCCCTGTGGCCATGGGGAATCACATGAATAAAGAGTAGTTTTTAAAAACCCCTTTCTCTTCCTGCTTCCCTGGTGGCTCAGATGGTAAAGAATCCGCCTGAAACACCGGAGACTGGGGTTTGATCCTTGGGTCGGGAAGATGCCCTGGAGAAGACAATGGCAACCCACTCCGGTATTCTCGCCTGGAGGATCCCATGACAGAGGAGCCTGGTGGGCTCCAGTCCGTGGGATCACAAAGGGCTGGAGCGGCTTTCACGTCTCTCTCTCTGTAGGGTGAGAGTCCCGGAGGGTGATGCCTCCACCAGCTTGTAATTGGATCAACAGCCTTCACCTTCTCCAAGTGTTTCAATTTTATGACATTCTGTGTGTTTATTAAGTCCTACACAGAATTCTTCACTGTGTATCCTCACTTCATATTAAAATGTTCATAATGATGACAATAAGATACACAAAAATACTAAGCCTCAGTGGAAAAGAGGGGGAGAAGGTAGGACAGGACTTTTTCTTAAAAAAATCCAAATATTATAGAGAAAACATATTTTTTATCATTGTGAAAGACAACAAAACTGTGCATTCCAAAGTACTCATTATTTGAATTTAAAATTCTCTGTTGGGATTTTAATTTTAGGCACTAAACAAGTGACTTACTTTTTTCTGTGTTTGCTGTGTTTACACAGATCAAAAAATAAGCATTGCCTCTGTTCATAAACACAGAAAGAACTTCCATCCCTCCAGCCAAGACAGCTTCACAATGTGTGCCAGGCTTTATCTTTAAATTGGTAATACTATTGATTGACAGGCTGTAGACAATATGTGTTGATCTGTTTGTTGTTCATATTTTAAACCAGCTGCTCGTGTGTCCCAGGTCAGCAATGTTACTGAGCAGTATTCTTGGGAACTGTTCATAAACACACAGAGCAGCGCAGCTCATGAGCAAATCTGCAGCAAACGTTATATCTAACTCACATGGCTGGACATCGATCGGACAGTTTATTCTCAGGCAAATTCCAAATGCAAATTGCATTATAATCTCCCCCAAGGAGTTTGTGTCTTAATAGTTCTTCAGTCCTCCTCCGCCACCCACAGTCAGTGACCCAGATCTCTTCATCTAAACTCAGCTGTCCTCTGCAGAGGAGGGGATACTCCTGGTAGTGAGTTTATGCTGAGCTGTCTACACAGCCCACTCCATCTCACTCAAGAGCGTGGAGGTGCATTTACATAGGACTAGTATGGGGTGAAGCCCAACTCAAATTTTCTGAGTCTGAAACTAAGAGGTGTCGGGACCATGACCTACGACGTTATTAGGTCACATTATGAGACATGGTTTAGCACACCTGGCCCCTGGGTCATGTGACCATCAAGAAACAGACACAGAAAATAAGGATTGCTTGGAACAAGAGGAGGTGGGGAGGAGATTGAGCTGAATTCTCTGCACAACCCTAGACACTGCACTGGAAGGTGACCAGCTCAGGACAAAGCAGAGGGCGAATTCTACTTAGGGGACAGGAAACTTTGACCCTTTTGCTGAATTTTACTGATGCCATGTCAGTGACATATCGACCTTGGAAAAAAATCAGATCAGCTAATAAATAATCATGCCGTATTCTTTAAGTAGATATTCTAATGGTACATAAATGTTAAAGAAACATGGTTGACTTCTACACGAAGTTGTCGCAAATACTCTAGTGCTAAGTCGCTTCAGTTATGTCCAACTCTTTGTGACCGCATGGACTGGAGCCCACCAGGCTCCTCTCTCCATGGGATTCTCCAGAGAAGAATACTGGAGTGGATTGTCATTTCCTTCTCCAGGGGATCTTCCTGATGCAGTGATTGAACTCGCATCTCTTACATCTCCTGTATTGGCAGGTGGGTTATTTACCGCTAGCGCTGCCTGGGAAGCCTAGTCCTCTAGGGTGAGGAGCATTCTTCCTGAACGAGGGAGCTTTCTTGCTTTCTATGAATACATAAACCAGGGTGTCACCTAGATCAGGTCAAAATAATAGAACACGCTGGCTGCAATGCCTTGTGTAGCTGGAAAGAAGTCAAGGCCACAGCTGACCCTTTACCATCTGAACAGAAGCAGATTTCACCTGGGCTCAGGGTGGAGAGAGCTGGAGGTGCCTGGGTTGCCCCCCTTCTCTGCTGAGGTTCGCGATGCAGGGAAGACCCAGGGTGGGCGTGAGGGGCAAATCTCCCTCGAACAACCGTGATAATCAATGTTTTCCCCTCTCTCCTACCTCTTCCTTTTTCGGTCAGAGCATCTTGGCACAACCAGCACAAACAAACTTTGTTAACAGCTTTAAACTTGGAAGCCTCCCTTTTTAAATATTTGCCGCTACATAATTGAAACAGCTGTTTTAATGAGGTACCTACTGTCATCATTTTACCCCGGCTGAGCTGGGTGACAACAAAGCAGTAATAACGAATTCAATAATAATTAACTCGGGTCATCTGCTCATCTGTCACGGCCCATCAGCTTTAGGGAGAAAAATCCCAGTGAACTTGTCTCTTTTGTGAGTGTTCCAAAACTCTGCAATAAAATGCTTAGAGAGGACTCTAGGTAGCCCTTCAAAAGTTCTAAGCAAACTGGTAAGTAGGTTAATTAAATTTTATGCATGTTTAAATGCTAATGATTACATTCCTGACATTACAGTGTAATCTGATATGGAATGATGTCATGCAAGCAGTGGTTTTAGTGCCGAAACATAGCCCCTTCCCCACGTGGAGCGGAGGCTCTGGATCATTTATCGAAGGGCAGGAAGTTGACAGCTTCAGAAAGCCAGGTTTCACTCAGGTCCCTCAACTTGTCTGCTGCATGCTAATCAGTGGCGTCGCAGCAAACAACCGCTCTAAACCCAGCAGCAAACCTGGAGGGTCATCAAGACGTCCGTGTGTTTCTCTGCCCTGCTTCTCAGTTCCTGCTCCTGACTCTGCAGGGTGGAGGGGCACCCTGCGTGCTGGTCAGGATTGTGAAAATGAAAGTCAGGTCACAGCTCCTGCTTCCTGCAAAGCACGCACCTTCTGCTATGCCCCCCACCCCCATTTCTTCTGTTACAGAATTTCACAAGACTGTTATATTTTTGAGCATAAGCTTTTGCTTATCTGTAAGATGTGAGGGATGGATCCATCTTGTAGGTGAATGGTCCAGCTTAGTTAGCAACACAGGGCAGCCCTTCCCAAAGTGTCTGGGCACAGGGCCCGCCCGGGGCATGGGGCCCGCCCGAGATCTGTGACGATGAGAAGAATGATCCTGTGGGTCAGGGCTCCTGCTGAGAGTCTGCACTCTGTGTCTGCTTCCACTGAGGCTGGTCTGCTGGGAGAAGGGCCACACTTTGAGTATAACTTTGGTCAGTTCTGGACAAAAGGAAGCAGAAACACGAGAGAATCATCCCAAAGTTGGGGCCACCTTTCTCATCTCAATTCATTTGTCATTAATTATTGTCATGCTTCTGGACAAAGATATTCAGGATTCCTACTGCCTGGGCAGTGTCTTTGGTTCTACACATGTTATTCAGCCTGACAAGCAACGATCTGACCAGAGACTGGGGTCTTTTGAGCCCCACCACGAAGCTAAATTTTACAGTTTCTGTTTTTTCCTCTAAACGACACTCAGATGATGAAGCACTTTGCTCTTTGGAATTATGTAAAGTAGAGACTATAATATATTTACAATATTATATGTTCAATCAGGGTAGCAGAACTACTATTACAGTGATTAATAATGACAATAATAAAGGAGCACCGACGGTCATATCTTTTAGGAGCTCAATTTTGATCCACATTTGAGAAAACTGAAGCTAGTAGTGTGAACACAACACCTTCTGATGTAAACAGTGACATTTCGACTTTAGGTAAGTGGTAAATTCTTGTTAATATCTCCACATGATGCTGAATTGTGAAGGAAGTTCACAACACAGAAAGTTCACAGCCCACGCAAACTATTATATACAGGATGGATAAACAACAAAGTCAGACTATACAGCACAGGGAACTCTACTGAATATCCTGTGATAAGGCATAATGGAAAGGAATAGAAAAAGAGTGTATATATGTATGTGTAACTGAATCAGTTTGCTGTACAGCAGAAATGAACACACCATTCTAAACCAATTATACTTCAATTAAAAATAAAGAAATAATTTATATCAAGTTAAAAGAAAACCAAACAGCCCATATGCTGCTAAAAAATTGCTGAAAATATGCAATTTTTCTGAAACTAAGAATTATTGTAATGTAGGTGTTTTTCTCTTTTTCTTTTTTTTCCTGAAGAACAGTCAGCTCAAGCCTTCTGTGCGTGGGATTTGAACAATGATATTTAAGACAAACAGCGCCAGCAGGGAAAACGTATGGCGAAATCCCCAGTCACTAGTAAATAACTCCCCTTGTCCTCATAGCTCTTCTTCCCGATACACCAGGAAGACCTTTGAAATGCCCCACGGGTTTCAGGGAGACCAAACTGAGGATGCAGCAGACAGGCTCGGCTCTCACCTTGGCTGGGAGTTTTGCCTTCCAGCACTGCCTGCTGATTTCATCAGCTTTTTGAAAAGGTTCAGAAGAGTGAGTAGTTTTGCATTTCAGCATTAGCTCAGGAAAAAGTGTCAAGTGACAAGCATTGTTCTCCTTGCTCTGCACATAAACAGGGAAACATCCTCAGCTTTCGTGAAGCCAAAATAGAGTCTGAGGTTCCTAGCTATTTGCACTCAGGCAGATTATAGAAAATACAGTGTTGCTGCAGAGAAGCTATGGGAATAAAAGCGGACTTTTAAGAACCCAGAGCAAATCTCTAAATGTAAGAGCTAAACCATAAAACTCCCTGAAGAAAATGAGAAAGCTCCAGGGCATTGGGCTTGGCAATGGTTTCCTGCCTGTGACACCAAAAGCACAGGCAGCGGAAGAAAAACAGATACTGGACTTGATCGGAATTCTAATCCTTGTGCACACCCCAAGAGAGGAAAAGGTACTGCAGAATAGGAGGGGGCATTTGCAAACCATATCTGTGAACGACAAAGGGGGACTATCTGGAATATGTAAAGTACTCCTACAACCCAACAACAAAAAAATCATTTAAAAATTGGCAAAAGACATGAATAATTATTTTTTCAAAGATACATAAATGGCTAGGTCACCACATGAAAAGATGCTCAATATTGCTAATCATCAGAGAATTGCAAAACAAAACCACAAAGTACCCTTTACACCAGTTAGGATGGCCACTACCAAAACCCAAAAAAACAAGTGTTGGTGAGAGAGTGGAGGTGCTGGAACCCCTGCATTGCTGGTGAGAATGTAAAACTGTGCAGCTTCTAAGGAAGACAGTAGGGTGGTACCTCAAACAATGAAATGTGATGCTAGCATATGACCTAGAAATCCCACTTCTAAGTGCACACTTCAGAGACTGAAGGAGGAACTTCAGCAGATATTTGCACAGTTTGTTCACAACAGGAATACCCATAGTACCCCGAAAGTGGGAACGACCTTAATGCCTACCAGCTGATGAATGGACAAATCCAGTGTGTGCATCCATACAATGGAATATTAAGAAATGAAATGCTGCTACATGCTACTGTGCGGATAAAACTTTATACATATTTATCCAAACAAATGGTGTTTCTTGATCTCCTGCATTGGGTCAGACACTCTGTGAGGGACTCATGAAATAGAGACAAGCACAGCCCTTGCCCTCAGAAAGTTCCTTGTTGGTTGGAAAGCCAGTCACATCAGCAAAGAAATACAGGACAGTGCTCCAAAGATCCCTGCATCACAAAGGAAAGACCTCCACTGTTGAACCAGGGAGTATAAATTCACTCATGCAGTCATTCAGCGAACATTGACGTGCTCACCCAGTCCCAGGCACTGTCTTGGGTCCAAACGAAGAGCTGTCTTTTATGGAGCTTCTGGACAGCAGAGGAGATATTAATAAATATTAATAGACATTTAAATATGTGATCACAATACCCACAATGCCTTATAAAATAGGCATGGGGATTGCATGTTTAAATATCTATTTAAACATAGGTACTATGTAATATCTTTTGTTTTAAGAAGAAAATAATGGCAACTTAATACCAGTAGCCTGTGTGGGCAAAGTCTTTCATGTAATATCTGGGCTTCCCAGGTGCTCAGTGGTAAAGAACCCACCTGCCGATGCAGGAGATGTGGGTTTGATTCCTGGGTCAGAGAAATCCCATCGATGGAGGAGCCTGGTGAGACCCAGTCCATAGGGTCACGAAGCGTGAGACACAACTTAGAGACTGAAACAACAACTATGTAATATCTCTTAAAAATACGGTGTGATGTGTGCCATTCTGTTACACATCAGGGTCACCATGGTGATGGCCATTTCTTCCACCTGTTTGATGTTAGTGAGTGTCCATGTCACGGCAGGTGAGAGCTCTGCAGGGAGTGAAGAGGGAAGCAAACAAGTGCTCGCCTTCACTCAGATGCCTGTGGAGTGAAGGGGGGTGGTCTTCCCCTTCCCCTATTAGGTTGAATCTAATAATAAGAAAAAATCAGGCTACATTTCATAGGCTTTGAGTTGGATTTCTCTAGGAGTTCATTTTACTTTATTTTATGGCGATCCTGGACAATGATGGGAGAAAACTGTCCTCCAGAGAGTCTGAGGAGCTCTTCACTTACCTCCTTTCCACAGGGTGTTAATGGCTTCAGAAAAAGTGAAATTTCCACCCGCACCATGCTGTGGCCCCAAACGCAGGGGACACACCCACCCGCAGCCCCTCTTCCTGTTCCTGTGCTCACGAAGTCTTCCTCTTTGCTTCCTCTGTCCTCTCACCGAGATGAGATTTCAGCTTCTGCATCAGAGCGCCTTGCAGCCCAGGAAAGAGGGCCAGAAGCTCATTTCTATAATTTTTAAGGTTCCACCTATAAAGGACGTCACACAGTATTTGTCTTTCTCTGTTGGACTTACTTGACTTTGTACGATTGTCCTAGGTTCATTCATGTTGCCGCAAGTGGCATTATTTCATTCTTTGTTATGGCTGAGTCGTATTGCATTGTACATATGAGCTTATTTACAAAATAGACTTTGAAAACAAACTGATGGTTACCAAAGGGGAAAGGCGGGGTGGGGGGGAGGGGTAAATTAGGAGTTTGGGGTTAACATATACATCCTACTTATATAAAAAATTAGATAACCTACAAGAAACTACTATATAGCACAGGGAACTCTACTCAATATTTTCTTATAACATATGATGGAAAATAATCTGAAAAAAATGGATATATGTATATGTACAACTAATCACTTTGTCATACACCTGAAACTAACACAACGTTGGAAATCAACTATACTCTGATATAAAATAAGAATTAAATTAAAAATTAGAATAGAAGAAATAAAGAGACCACATGTCACACTCTCCCATGGGGGTAGGGGGCTATGTGCTCCCTGCACAAATCTGGGCCCTCCCCAGGCTTAGTGATACTAGAATACAGGGCCTTTTTCCTGCTTCCTGGCCAGTGGGCTCTCAGAATAGCCACTAGGCTGTGAGAAGCCCCGAGGGAGAGGCCATGTCAGTGTTGCCTTGACAGCCCCACTGGAGCCCCACCTGAGCCCCACTTGAGAGCAGCATCACTGCCTAGCCCGTGAGTGGGCCCCCTCGGACCACCGGTGCAGCCAAGCATTGGATGAACACAGACATAGCCTCTGTGAAACTGAAATTAGAGACGGAACCTTGAGTCCCCAGTGATCAACTCAGCTCAGCAGACTGCGGCCTCCAAAGCTTCAGGGTGGCCCCCAGCACTGTGGTGGACTCTCGTCCTCCCGAGGGTCCTCCCCCACTTCTCCACTCACAGTGCACACTCCATCTCTGAACTTTCCGTGTGTGCTGTAGGTCGGGTTCACTGGGAACTTAAATTTCAGGTGTATCTTTTCCTTCTCAAGTCTTGCATGGGCCCCTCCACATTAAAAAGAACTTCAGGGGAGAAATCATACCTTTTCTTCTTTGTCTCCTGTTTCTTAGCATGCTGGTCTTTAAGTCACAATCATAGATGTTAGGGAAGAATTGTGAACCTTTGTAAATGCAAGAAAAGTCCTCCCAAACATAAAAAGTCCCAACTCAAAGCAACAGATGATGTCTATGAAGCTCAAAGGCATTTGGAGACGCTAAGTTAGGGGCCCCTGATGGAACTTCCTCACGTGAGGCAAAAATGTGGCCAACTTAAGGATCACAAGATGTTGTTGTTGTTGTCACTCAGTCGTGTCCCACTCTTTGTGACCCCATGGACTGCAGCATGCCAGGCTTCCCTGTCCTTCACTATCTCCCGGAGTTTGCTCAAACTCATGTCCATTGAGTTGATGATGCCATCCAACCATCTCATCCCCTTGGCTGCCTTCTCCACCCTTGAACACTTCTGTGTGCACATGAGAGCTACCTGTATTGCCTTCCTCCCTGGGGCGCTCACTGAGGATTGCAATAGACTAAGTACCCTGCCTGCAGTCAGTCACAGAATAGCTGGAGGGTGGAAATGCAGGTCGTTGAGTGCCCTTTGTCTGGAGACTCTGGGGAAATGAGATGTCTGGGTCCTAAGGGGAGACTTTAACCTCCAAGACCTTTTTTGGAGTTCATCTAGCTGGCCTGTAAATACCTCTCCCAACTTAGTCACCTGGGGTAACTTTGAAAATGCCGCGACCTTTGTTCAAGTACTGGTAAGAAATTACTGAGCTAGATTGCATACAGCAGAGGCAGCAGTGGCACAGGGCACTAGTTACTGGAGATGCAGAAGCTCAAGTGAAAGTTCAGCAAAGGAATTTGTGACGATACAAATAAAGAATTTATACATGCAAACAAGGTGAGAAGTACAAGCAGCATTTTCTCAACTGTCATTAGCAGAGAGTCTAAATATTTTTAAAAGTAAGGTTTTCGCGTTTTTAAGTTCAAACAGTAACCCAAAATGAGGTGAAGTGTCTTTATCTATTAGAAACCCTGCTGGAAGGAACAGGCAAAGGTTTAATTAGCATATGAATTGTTTGCATGGAAGTGTAATCACCAAATGACTAAAAATAGTTTGTACTCTTAAATAGGTGAAATCTCTGTTTCAACAGTACCCTGGTAATCTGCACAGAAAAGTCCTCTTCCTAGATTGCACAAAACAGCCATTTCTGAAAGACACAGGGATCTAGGAAGCCGAGGCTCAGTGCTGCCTCGGCGTGTGGTGTGCTGCGCGTTCTAGCTGTTTCTCTGCTCTCACAGTGGTTCTGTGCTCCTGCCGCATCGCAGGGTCCCCAGAGCGCTCTGATAAAACACAGACACAGGGGCCTCGCTCCCGACGATTTTAATTCAATTGCTCTGCCGTGAGGCCCGAGAACTCTTGTTTTTAAAGCTCCAAAGGTGAGTCTAATGTGTGTCTGAGAATGACACCTAATGGACTCTCAAGGGTCGAATATCCCTTATAATCAAGACTTCCGGCTGCTAACCCACAGGTTGGTTGGTTGGTTTTTCTTAGATCACATAGAAAATGTGATGAGCACTCCCGGTTCATTGAAGAATTTGATCTCCCCCCTCGATTTAGGATTTGTTTTTAAGAATTTCAACCACTTTTGCGAAAGAAGTTGAACCAGAGAAATTAACATTTTGGAGAGTGTGGCCAAGGAATCTTTATATTCTACAGTGGGTGAGATTTGTTTTCAGAAACAGGTAGCGTACTACTGCAGAAGCAGAGTCCTGATGGCCTGCCTGGTGAGTGGGACGTTAGAGCGGGAGGCATTTACCTGGGCTCTGCTCACGGGAAGCCCCGAAGGCAGCTCCCTCAGCAGAGACTCTGGGGCCTGCTGCAGAGCCTCCACCCGGCGCAGGGGCGGCAAAAGGATGGCAAAGGGGCAGACAGTCGGCCGAGGCCGGAAGCGTCTCCGGCAGCGCTCCCCAGGAGTCAGAGAGGGACCCAAGTTTACCCACTGTTCTGATCTCCAGAGCCATAAATCACAGGACCAGATGCATGATCTGGGAACTAGTCCAAATTCATTTTTAGAAAAGGTGAGACTTTCTCAGCAGAAGCAGCCACGCCAGGAGGAACATTTTTTATTGCTGTGGCAGAACTGTCAGGGCTCAGGAGGCAGCCAGGCGAAGACATCCAGCGGCTCCCTGAGCAGAAGGGCCTCGCGTCGTTGAGGCACTGAGCGTGGGTCACTGTTCTCTAGGCTTGGGAAGCTGGGCTCACGCCTGGTTCACAAACCCCTCTAGAAGCGTCGCCCCCGGGCTTCCGGTCCCCTCACCTCAGACGGCCCCAGCCTTCGTGGTGCTGCTCCTTCCTCCCTTCTGATGTCCTCTGCCTACTTGGGGTCTTCCCACCACGGACCCTGTAACCCTTCCTTGTCCAGGGCCGTGGGCTGAATTGTCTTCCCTCAAAATTCCTATGGTGAAGCCCTAACCTTCGGTGTGTCTCTACTGGAGACGGAGCCATTAATGAGGTCATCAAGGTGCAGCGAGGTCGTAGGGTGGGACCCTGATCCTAGGAAAGCGTGAAAAAACACATAAAAGTCCTTTCCCAGCTCTTTTCCATTATAGGTTATTTATTACAAGACTCTTATCTTCTCAGACTCTTCTTAGACTCTTTGTTTTCAGACTTTCATCAATTATATGTTATTATAGCACATCGAGTATAGTTCCCTGTGTCTTTCTTGATGTTTATCTATTTTATATAGTAGTGTGTGTATGTTAATCCCAACTCTTAATTTATCTCCCCCAACCCAACTATCCCCTTTGGTCACCATAAGTTTCTTTTCTATATCTGTTTATCTGTACCTTTTTATTATGTTTTTAAAGATTCCACATATAAGTGATATCATATGGTATTTGTCTTTCTCTGTCTGACTAACTTCACTTAGTATAATAATCTCTAGGTCCATCCATTCTGCTGCCATTCTTTTTTATGGCTGAGTAATATTCTATTGTGTGTGTATGTATGCATATATGTCACATCTGCTTTATCCATTAATCTGTTCCACCAGGCCCTGCAGTCCCTGGGATTCTCTGGGCAAGAACACTGGAGTGGGTTGCCATTTCCTCCTCCAATGCATGAAAGTGAAAAGTGAAAGTGAAGTCGCTCAGTCGTGTCCGACTCTTAGCGACCCCATGGACTGCAGCCTACCAGGCTCCTCCGTCCATGGGATTTTCCAGGCAAGAGTACTGGAGTGGGGTGCCATTGCCTTCTCCCAATATTCTATCGTGTGTGTATGTATGCATATATGTCACATCTGCTTTATCCATTAATCTGTTGATGGACATCTAGGTTGCTTCCATGTCTTGGCCATTGTAAGTAGTGCTGGTATGAACACTGGGGGTCCCTGTGTCTTATTATTTCTTGGTGAGGATGCATTACCTCCTGTTTCCCAAAATTAAGCCCTCAACTCATTATGTAGATTCCATCTCTCCAGCCTTTTCTAAGACCATTGATCCATTACCTCAGATAGATGCATTTATCTCTTTCATAATCTTTAAAATTTTCAAGCTGAACACTTCCTTTTCATTCTTTGTGCAAGAATATATGGTACTTCCCACTTTCAGCTGTGAGATCTAAAGATCATGGAGTTTGTCACTGCTGCCCTATAATAAGAAAAAAGATGAAAAACCATGGATAATCAATAAGCTTTATAAACATACCAGAGGACAGAGGTCATGGGGGAACTGCACCCCAAATCTTGAGGGAGGTGACCAGACCCCAGTGTAGATCTGCCCACCTTGAGCAGAGGCCCTGTGGGTGTAGACTGCAGGGGACTTTAATATAACGTTGGTGCACTGCTGGAGGCGGCGTGTGGGGGACTTTAATATAACGTTGGTGCACTGCTGGAGGCGGCGTGTGGACCGGCAGGAGGGCAGGAGGCTCCTGGGACCACAGCCTCGGGTGGACCCCACACTGCTGTGGGCTTTGCCCCCAGGAACCCATCTGAGGAAGATGCCCCAGAGCCGGTGGGAGGGGCGCCAAGGGAGTCGTGACGAAACAGGCCAGCGAGTGCTCCGCCGGGTACTGCACAGCTGTGAGGGCTTCCTCAGACGCTGATCCCACCTGGGGAAGGCCAGCGCCCCAGCTCTGGACCCTGTCCCACTTAACTGTGCCAGGGTAAGATGAGGGGACACGTATGAGGGTCAGAGCATAATGGAGTGGTCTTCCTCCATAACACGCCACCTCACACTGAAAGGGGTCCAGTGTGAGAACAGTGGATTCCGGCTCACAGGGCAGCAGGGCTCGGACTCTCTGAGGAGGAGTGCTTAGGGGAGCCCAGAGTCGGCCAGGCAGACAGACAAGAAACCAGAGGAGTCTGAAACCTCAGCAGAGAAAAGCTGGAGAACTTATAGAAACATCAGCTGAACAGTCTGGAGTAAGGAAAGCCATCAGGGGTAAAGTGGGACGTTACAGAATGACAATGGGGTGGATCCTCTGAGAGACACGTCTATCCTACCTGCATAGGCATCTAACAACAGAGCATCAAAACACAGGAGGCAAAGCCCTGCGGAAGTGCAGGAAGAACTGGAGAGACCACTGTTACAGGTGGACTCTTCAGCACCCCTTGTTCAGTAATTGATATTTCAAGCTGGCAGGAAATCAATAAACATACAGTTTTCTTGAGTAGCACTAGCAATCAATTTGATCTAATTGGAATTTATGGAATACTCCATCCAACAACATGAGAATACACATTCTTTTCAGGTTAACATGGAACATTCACCAAGTTAGATCAACTTCTGGGCCATAAAACACATTTTAAAAAGAATAGAAATGAGACAAAGTATGTTCAAAATATGTTCAGAAACTAAAAATCAATACCAGACAGATAGCTGGAAATGTGAAAATATTTGGGAAAAAGAAAAACATATCTATATAACATGTGTCAGTGAAGAAGGTCTTAAGAGAAAAATTTTAAAATATAATTAATATAAAAATAAACCTCAACATTTATGAGATGCAGCAAAAGCAGTGCTTACAGGAAAATGTATAGCAATTAATGCATATATGAGAAAATAAGAAAGACCTCAAATCATGATCTAAGCCTTAGAGAAGTAGAGAAAGAATAATTTAAACCCAAAAGTAAAAATAAGAAAACAAATACAAATAAAATAAAAATAAAATATATTGAAAATTGGTCAACAATATATAAAAATCAGTTTAAAATAAAGTTCTTAAGCAGAGCAGTAGATCTGATAACAACTGTGTAGACCCACCCAAGGTGAGAAGGATGGCCGTCCAGTGAGAAAGTGAATGAGCAATGTCTGAAACGCAGAATAAAGATTAATACAGCAAGATCAAGCCAGTCAATCCTAAAGGAAATCAACCTGAGTATTTGTTGGAAGGACTGATGCTGAAGCTGAAGCTCCTACACTTTGGCCACTGATGTGAAGAACTGACTCATTGGAAAAGATCCTGATGCTGGAAAGATTGACAGCAGGAGGAGAAGCGGACAACAGAGGATGAGATAGTTGGATGGCATCGTTGATTCAGTGGACCTGACTTTGAGCAAACTCCAAGAGATGGTGGAGGACAGGGGAGGCTGATGTGGTGCAGTTCATAGGGTCACAAAGAGTTGGACAGGACTGAGCAACTGAACAGCAACAACACATAAGCTTTCCCTAATACCAGCAATGAAGAACGGGGATTTCAAATAAAAATATCATTTAAAATCGCATCAAAAATGAAATTATTAAGTATTAATCTGGCAAAATATGTATTTATATGCAGACACATTCAAAATTGATAAAGAAATTAAAGATATGATTAAAGAGAGAGATATTTTGTTTTAGATTGGAAGGCTCAATATTGATAAGATGCCAATGGCTTCCAATTTGATCTATAGATTGAATAAAATTCATATTAAAATCCTAGCAACGTGCTTTGTAGATACCAACAGAATTATTCTAGATTTTTGTGGAACGATATCTCAGTTTTCTGGAGCAGACACACAATAGAAGCCACTGTGGGAGCCATTGCCAGGATGGAAAACCATGAACAGTAGTTGAAGAGTTGCTGGAAGCTCGGAGTGGACAAGTCTGAAGGCTACAGACTCCAGGAGGTCCCCGGCACGGGGGTGGCCCCATGATTTTGTGACGTTTACCTCCAGGTTTAGATTCCCACAGTTCAATATCAGAGAAAAACCGGCAGGCTTCCCGTAGAGAGACCAGGGTCTGAGGGGCTGTGGTCAGCCCTAAGGCCCATGCAGGTCTGAAATGAGAGAACCCTAAGGAAAGAGTGGACTGTTTTAAAAAGTATACTGACTAGAGCTACGAGACTCAGTGGTAAGTGCAGGATACCCAGTAGAATGTGAATTTCAGTATAATTTCAGTATAATTCTTATACTAAAAAATGAACTATTTTTTAGTATGAGAATGTCCTATGAAATATGTGTATCAAAATGTATTCATCTTTAGCTGAAATTCAGATTTAAAAGGGCATTCTGTATTTTATGTGTCAGTTCTATCCCCGACTCGTAAAAAATTGTGTTAGCTTTATGTAAAAACGACAAAAATATTCCTGAACATTCACCACTTATGTCCACATGAAAACCTGCACACAGGTATTTATGGAAGTTTTATTCCTAATTACTAAAATGTGGAAGCTGCCAAGATGCCTTTCAGGAGGTAAATAGATAAATGAAAATGTGGTCCATCCAGAAAATGGAAGATTATTTAGAGCTAAAAAGAAATGAGCTCTCAAGTCATGAAAAGCCAGGGAGGAACCTTAGATGTACATTACCAAGTAAAGAAATAAAACTTGAAATGCTGATTGCAGCCGTATGATGTTCTGTTCTGGAAAAGGCGAGACAAGGGTGACCGTAAGATGATGGGGGGCTGCCAGGGGCTGGGACAGGGAGGGATAAGTGGAAAGCAATGGAGTTTTAGGGAGGTGAAACTATTTTTCATGATATTATAACAGTGGATACATGTCATTATAAATGTGTCCATTTCTAGTTTGTTGTACATTGAACGTATAGCACCAAGAGGGAAACCTAAGGGATGTTAGTTATTACCAATGTATCAATATTGACTTACCAGTGACAGAACCACACCTCCACAAGATGTGAATAATGGGGACACCATGTGTGTGTCTGCAGCAAGGAAGAGGGTGCAGGCTGGCTCTCTGTACCTTCTGTTTCCATAAACTTAAAACTGCTTTACAAGATAAAGTCTATTAATTTAAAAAATTGCTGAAGGTAACATCAAAGGGTCTGACAAAGAAATAAGAGAATAACCGAAACAACAGAAATATCGTTAAGAAGTTTTAATTTACATGAAAAATTGTGTAATATTTGGAATTAAAAACTCCATGAATGAATTAATCAGCATATTAGTTCAAGTTGGAGAACCAGTAGCCACAGAGCCATCTAAGAAGTCTGCCTCGGAAATCTCCTGTGACTTAACTTGACTCTCATTAATGAGGACTCAGATGCCATCTGTGAGACTTGGAAGAGACTGAACAATGTGGGTGGTTTTGTGTAGAAGGAGCGGCAGCGATTTCTATCCAGAAGAGAAGATGACTCCGAAGCGGAAGGCTGTATCTCCCTGTAAGGTTGTGGCCGGTTTTGTATCTAACATGACCCTCTGACACGGGTCTGACTTTATACCCAACTGAAGGACCACAGCATCAGTTCTTGTATCTTCCTTTGAATGAGCTCCACATCTTGGTGGTTCCCTCATGAAAGATTGACTACATCTTTGACAAATGCTCTACATATATCCATGTAAAATGCTTTTCACTTTTGTAAAATGCACTTTGCATTTTAAAGAAAGAGGTAGCATCACAAAGCAGTGAATAGACTGGACTATTTAATAACTGGTGCTGGAAAATTGGCTTTCCATGGGGGAAGGGAAATGAAATTTCACCCCAGCCCACCCCATCCACAAACCACAATCAATTCTAGTGTATTAGGAATACCAATATGAATCATAGACTTTAAAGCTCTCATAAGAAAATTCAGTATAATAACTTTACAACCTTGAAGTAGTGGAAAATTTATTAAAGTAGTCCCAGGAGATGTAAACCTCAAAAGAAAGCTAAAACAAAACAAGAAATTGAACTATATTAAGAAATCCTGTGTCAAAAAATACACAACAAAGCAGGGAAAAGACAAGCCATAAATTGGGAGTACAGATTTGCAACACATTTAATTAACAAAGGATTAATCATCAAAATATGTTTATAAAAAACTTCTCCAAATCAGTAATAAAAAGGCAAACAACCTAATATGTTCACAGCAGAGAAAAAAAAATGGCGAATAAACACAGGAACAGATGCTTAACCTCATTAGTAATCTGAGAAATGCAAATTAAAACAATAATGAGATACCATTTGCACCCACCAGATTGGCAAAAGTTAAAAAGTCTGACAGTGCTACTTGTTGGTGAGGTTGGGACTGGAGGACACTGGCTCCAGGGGTGAGAACCGTGCTGGCACCATCACCTTGGAGACAGTTTTGACATCATGCAGCCAATTCCGTGACCCTGAAGCTCCATTTCTTTCTGGCCGTTCAACCTAGACAGATATCTGCCCAGGAGTCTAGTCGACAAGAGCAGGAAGGTGCGGTATCACCGCCTGACTGGTAACAAGTCGGGAGACACGTGGACTCTGAGCACAGGAGCAGAGATATGGAGACTGGGGCATTTTCACGCAGAACACAGCCCGGGAGTGACAATGGCTCTCCACTGCCTGGTCCAACCTGCACCCCCGGTTGCTGACAATCGTAGCTGAATTGAGACGAGTGATCATCTTAACAATGAAAGAAAAACAGGGCAAGGTCACCTTTCTCAGATACTGTTGGGGCAACTTTGCCAAGTGCATCTTGGCAGTCATTTAGAATCAAGTTAAACTAAATTTCTCCAAGAAAAATGTTATTCCTTTTTCTTCTTCTATTGATTTGTTTTTAAATTTGATGTTTTAAAGTCATCATGCAGTTCCTGGAAGGGGCTAATTATTCCCGGCTAGCTAGCACATTTCTTGAGCATCTTAACGCGTGCACTGAGAGGCACAGGAACTCAGATGTCAACTGAAGACAGCCCACCGGTACGGGGTGTGGTCACTACGCTGCGTGTGCGTATGTGGAGAGGTCTTTATAGCTGTCTTCCCTATGTTCTAATTGCTATCCAGAAACTGTTTTGATATGATGAAGTTGCAACAGGAATAAAATATATCTCATCCTTGCCCATAAAATTTGAAAGAATAAGAAAATGTCATGGTGAATTTCTATTTCACAAATGATAAGCTGCTTAAGATGTAGCAAAACGAATCATACAGAAACTTTCCAGGCAAGTTTGTACCTTATCCTTGTTCCAGTTGGATGCTTGTTTTTAGTGTCTGTGTTATTTGTATTTTATACTTTCAAGAATCACATTCACCCTATATTTTGTTTCTTCCGTCTTGCCATGGTTGACACAGGTACTGCTGTCTGTAGGTAAAGGTGTGCTTGACCATTTTAAGGACATGTTGGGAAAGGAGCCTGGACACAAAAACCTTTAAGAAATCATGTGGGGGCGGTGTTACCACTATGAAAAAATGACTGTTATGTATATAAAAGATAATGTTCTTTTTTACACTATATTCAAAGTTCCACTTTGACTCAAAAAGAAATTTGTTGAAAGGGCTCAATTCAGGGAAAATATATTGTTCAGTAAAAGAGAAAGAAAATGGTGACTATGAAAACCTTGTAAAAACCTTTAGGTGAGAGTGTGGACAAGAGATGGAAGTGCTTGTGTACAGTAAATTTTTCCTTTGCTCTCCTCTGTCCCCGCCTCAGCCCCAATTTAACTTGGCTTCTACTGGCTGATTTCTCTCAGTTAGGGAGACGAGACGACTTTACTGAAATAATGAAACACATGGATGGAAAATAACCCCAAAGATGGTAAAGCTGAAAATGCAAGATTGATAAAGTAATTTTAATTTGGCTCTACATATGTTAAGGTAGTTAGGGTGACTTTTGTGAAGGAGTCCAACTGTGTAAAGACAGATGTGCAGAAACTGATTAAAGACACACACACACCCCCTCCCACGGCTGGTGTGTGTTCCTTTCACACCAAGGCAGTGCCGTTCCAAGCTTGGAGCATGCTGCGCCGCTTTAGCGAAAGCCAGAGCACCACGGATTTGCTCATTGCCCACTGGGGATGCCCAAAGCCGGCCAGCGGCTCTTGGACTGCCGTGCTTCTGATATGAAAAATTATGAGTCTGCTGCCAGGTTTTTTTACAGTCCTCTCCTTGGCTCGAGGAGCACCGGGGGCACAGCAGTCAGGGATGGTAGGAGGTAAAGGTGTGTAGGGAGGGCGAGGCGCCATCACCCCAGAGCCCAGGAAAATCATTTAGCCCTTCACTTCTTGAGTTCAACTCATCTCTCTGTGCAGCTCTGGAACCTGTTTTTCCTCCTCAATCTGCCCTTACTGTTACTAATGTTTAAAACCATCACAGATACAATGAAGGCCCCTGCTGCGGCATTGATCTCCTCCGCAGTCTGGGGCCTGAGACGCCCAGACTGCACGCGCGCCAACCACAGGGCCCTGGGCTCCCGCTGCTCTGCCCGAGAACCGTCTGGGGCCTGGTGCAGCCCCGGGCCAGCTGGTGTCCAGGGAAACCGGCTGATGATCAATATGGTGGCAAGAGCAGTGGGGGGCGTGGGTAGGGGGTCCTGAAGCCTCAGGACCAAATAGGGGGGCGCACAAGACAGCTGCTCCAAGCTGGGGCTCCCCGGGCCCACTGGGGGGAGACGGGGATTCTCTCCGCTCTTCGAGACCCGGGAGTTTGTGAGCAGCATTGCCTCCAGGTTACAGGGCAGAGGAGGCTGAGAGGTTCCTAGAGAAATGGAGCATCTGTCACACTTTTCGTTCTCCTTCTCGTAGGAGGTCAGACACTGGAGGTTTTGAAGCAACTGGATCATGGTCACAGGGCCTCCAAGTGCTCCACAGAAGCCATGTGCTGTATCCGGATGTTGGGGGGAAATTTTTAAGGCACATTGGTGTTCCTGGTTTCTCATGGAAGGTGAGGCTTTAACTGAAGTTCTACTAGGACTGTTGCCAAAGTGGGGTGTCCATATCCACTCAAACCTCTTGTTCATTTTAGTTTGAGATCATTTCTCCTGAAGACAAGAGATTCTCCGAGCATCTCGAGGTTTGATTGAACAGAGCTGTGATGCTCCCTCAGGTAATCTCCGTTGTTTGACAATTTCAGGAACCAAGAGAAGTGAAAGGATTTGTTGATGGTCACAGAGCAGAGCATCAAACTAGGAGGCTGGGTCTTGTGGTGTGGTGGAAATGCTCTCTCTCGTGCTCCTTCCATGTGTAAACTGTGGAGAGGCTCTGAGAAAATCCACTGCATGACCTAATCAGCATGTGCCAGGCACAGTGTTGATGAGGCACAGTCGTGTTCGGGTACAGTTGTGTTTGCATACAGTTATGTAAGGGCACAGTCGTGTATTGGCACAGTAGAGTAAGGGCACAGTTGTGTTTGCGCACAGTTGTGTAAGGGCCCACAGAAGTGTATGGGCACAGTTGTGTAAGGGTAAGTGTATGTGTAAGTGTAAGTGTATGGGCACAGTCGTGTAAGGGTACAGTTGTGTTTGTGCACAATTGTGTATAGGCACAGTCGTGTATGGGCACAGTTGTGTTTGTGCACAGTCATGTTCGGGCACAGTCCTGTTCGGGCACAGTTGTGTTTGCATACAGTTGTGTAAGGGCACAATCGTGTATAGACACAGCCGTGTATTGGAACAGTCGTGTAAGGGCATAGTCGTGTTCGGGCACAGTCGTGTATGGGCACAGTTGTGTTTGCGCACAGTCATGTAAGTGCCCACAGTAGTTTATGGGCACAGTCGTGTAAAGGCACAGTCATGTATGGGCACAGTAGTATAAGGGCACAGTCATGTTTGGGCACAGTCGTGTTTGCACACAGTTGTGTAAAGGCACAGTCGTGTATGGACACAGTCATGTATTTGCATAGTCATGTAAGGGCACAGTTGTGTATGGGCACAGTAGTGTAAGGGCACATTTGTGTATGGGCACAGTCGTGTTCAGGCACAGTTGTGTTTGTGCACAGTCGTGTTTGGGCACAGTCGTGTATTGGCACAGTTGTGTAAGGACACAATCGAGTTTGTGCACAGTCGTGTAAGGGCCCACAGTTGTATATGGGTACAGTTGTGTATGGGCACAGTAGTGTAAGGGCACAGTAGTGTAAGGGCATAGTCATGTATGGGCACAGTTGAGTTTGTGCACAGTCATGGAAGGGCGCACAGTCGTGTAAGGGAACTGTCGTGTTTGAGCACAGTCTTGTTCAGGCACAGTCATGTTTGCACACATTCGTGTAAGTGCACATTTGTGTTTGCGCACAGTCGTGTAAGGGCACAGTCGTGTGTGGGCAGAGTCGTTTAGGGGCACAGTCGTGTTTGCACACAGTGTATATGGGCACAGTCGTGTAAGGGCACAGTCGTGTGTGGGTACAGTTGTATATGGGCACAGTCATGTTTGTACATGGTCACGTATGAGCAGAGTCATGTATGAGCACAGTCGTATATGAGCACAGTCGTGTTTGGGCACAGTCATGTTTGTACATGGTCACGTATGAGCGAGTCATGTATGAGCACAGTCGTATATGAGCACAGTCGTGTTTGGGCACAGTCATGTTTGTACATGGTCACGTATGAGCAGAGTCATGTATGAGCACAGTCGTATATGAGCAGAGTCGTGTATGGGCACAGTCGTGTTTGGGCACTGTCGTATTTGCACGCAGTCGTGTATGCACACAGTCGTGTAAGGGCACAGTCCTGTAAGGGCACAGTCGTGTAAGGGCACAGTCGTATTCGGGCACAGTCGTATTCGGGCACGGTCTTGTACAGGCCGTCATGTTTGGGCACAGTTGTGTACGGGTACAGTTGTGTATAGGACAGCAGAATCCAATGACATGAAGGAAAATCCTACTCACTTGCAAATTCCATAAGTGTGTCTTTGAGAAACAAATTGCTCTCTCATGACTTTCACCAGCCCGAGTGTTTCTGGCAATCTGTATTTCTGACAAGCACGAATGTACTTGCAGTGGCAATTTTGAGGGGTTAGAAAATGACCTCATGCAGTTAGTCAGGAGGTATCAGCCTGTGTGTGAGTTTATTGCCCCGTATCCCTCTGCTCAGGGCGGCCCTTGCCTGGGGCTCGGCTTCTGCATCCTGCCCTCCACACACCTCCTCCAGCAGCTGTGTGGCCTCCCGTGGGACTGCTAACAGCACAGCCTCTCCATCACTCCCTGCCTCAAACACTTGCGTGGGCTCACTGCTCCCCACGCTCCGACCTTCTGGACACACACGTGCACCCACCTTGTATAAGCACCTTTCCTAGAGTGGAATTGCTGGGATGTAGTAAGGGTGTTTTGGAGAAGGCAATGGCACCCCACTCCAGTATTCTTGCCTGGAAACTCTCATGGACGGAGAAGCCTGGTGGGCTGCAGTCCATGGGGTCGCTAAGAGTCGGACACGACTGAGCGACTTCACTTTCACTTTTCACTTTCCTGCATTAGAGAAGGAAATGGCAACCCACTCCGGTGTTCTTGCCTGGAGAATCCCAGTTATGGGGGAGCCTGTTGGGCTGCCGTCTATGGGGTCGCACAGAGTCGGACACGACTGAAGCAACTTAGCAGCAGCAGCAGCAGCAGTGAGGGCGTTTAACTTGGAAAAAGTCAGCAGATGGTTCTTGCAATGGCTGTGATGACCACATTCCCACTCAAAGTGCCCACTAGTTCCTGCTGCTCCACTTTGCCTTAATTGGGGTGGCCAGAATACGGGGGCTGCCAGAATGAAGGACCACACCCTGGAAGCTTAAACAACCAAAATGTACTATGTAACAGTTCACTGTGGATAGTGACTGCAGCCATGAAATTAAAAGCCGCTTGCACCTTGGAAGAAAAGCTATGGCAAACCTAGACAGCATATTTAAAAGCAGAGACATCACTTTACCGACAGAGGTCCGTCTAGTCAAAGCTATGGCTTTTCCAGTAGTCATGTATGGATTTGGGAGTTGGATCATAAAGAAGGCTGAGCACCGAAGAATTGATGCTTTTGAACTGTGGTACTGGAGAAGACTCTTGAGAGTCCCTTGGACTGCAAGGAGATCAAATCAGTCCTAAAGGAAATCAGTCCTGAATATTCACTGGAAGGACTGATGCTGAAGAGGAAGCTCCAGTACTTTGGCCACCTGATGAGAAGAATTGACTCATTGGAAAAGACCCTGATGCTGGGAAAGATTAAAGGCGGGAGGAGAAGGGGATGACAGAGGATGAAATGGTTGGATGGTATCATTGACTCAATGGACATGAGGTTGAACAAACTCTGGGACTTGATGAAGGTCAGGGAAGCCGGGCTTGCTGCAGTCCATGGGGTTGCAAAGAGTCAGATACGACTGCACAACAGCAGCAGCAGGTAGATACACAAATGATAGATAGAGATAGAGAGAGAGCTATAGACATACCCCTGTCCTTAAAGATGTGGATGTCTGGTGATTCCAACGGAAACCCAATAAATGGTAGGACATTAAAAAGACAAGTGAAAACTCACCTGTTATGATTGAGATAGGGGAATGACAAGGGTGTTGGATAGACTTAGAAATGGCACCAACTCAAATCATGGAATTAAAAGAAGACAAAAAACTTCCCACATAAAAGGGCTTCTAAAGTGAGATTTGGAGGTTGTGGACCTGTATAGCTTGCAGGTGTTGTAATCAGGAAGGCAGGGCTGAGGGAATAGTCCATCATGATTGCAGGTTATAAGAGTGTGCATTACCTGCGGAGAATTTGGAACTAGTAATAAAGCTGTCTTTTACTTTGTCTGCTTTTTATTATCACCACGGCCTGCAATTCTGTACAATTTACTTCTTGCAAAAAACCGCTGTAAAATACAAAACTATAAACCTTCTAGAGACAACCTAGGAGAAAACCCAGGTAACCTTGGGTATTGTGATGACTTTTTACACACAATTCTTTGTAGCAAATTCATCATTCTGGTGGGGAGTGTTGATAATCAAGAGGAAGGGGTGTATAGGAAATTTCTGTACCTTCCTCTTGGGTTTGCTCTAACCTTAAACTGCTGTAAAAGGCTTTAAAATGCTTATGGGTACACTTTTTAGAAATTGATACAGAATTGTGTTTTAGTAATAATAATAAAGTATGTAATATATAATAGAATTTATATGTATCTTCAGGTGAGCACATTTATATTATTTGTTTTTTTAAACAGGCATTGTGACCAAGAAGAGGTTAATTTGGAGAGCTCCTAGTTGTGAGGGAGCTTTAACACTTTTGAGGTCATACCTGTGTTCATCTCAACAGCAAATTGGAAATCTGTTCCGTTCACCTGGGTCACCATTCTCTGTCTTTCAACTGGAGTGTCAGAGGTAGACACGGTTAATGGAGCACAGCTTGACTCAGGTTTACTGTGCTGATAGTCGTTTTCCGTAACGCCATCTCCCTTTGTGTATTTTTCATTTTTCCTAGCTTCATTGACATAATTGAATATTTGTAGTAGTTTATTTTAATTCTTATTTTTTGTTTTTAACTGTATTTTTATGTTGCTTTTATAACTATTTCTCTAGAGATTACAATATGCATCTTTTCTCGTTGTTCATCTGGATTTACAATTATACTACTTTATATGAAATATAAAGTTTTGTTTTAAAGAAAATGAGAGAATTGAAGAAAAGTGGGCTTTTATTTACCTCTTGTTCCTCCTAAAGATCTGCTGTGATTTCTCTTTGGCCTGAAGAACTGACGTTGGTGTTTCTAAGGCAGATCTGCTGGTCACAAACTTAATTTTTTTTCATCTGAAAATAACTCATTTTTGAAGGATATTTTTGCTAAAAATTGAATTCTGGTTTCAGAGTTTTTTAAAGTCATTCAGAAGTTAAATTTGTCAAGCTATTGCCTTCTTGCCTCTGCTTTTTATTTTTCCCCCCAATGGTAAAAAGTTTCCTTTTGTATTATCTTTTACACTGTTTTTCAGGTTCTTTCTTTTTCAGAAGTTCAGATATTCTGTGTCTCAAAGCAGGTTTGGTTTTGTTTCCAGTTTTTGCATTAGGTGTCATTGATTTTCTGGATCAGTGGGTTGATTTTCTTCATCAATGTTAAAAAATTATCACCATTATCTCTTCAAAGACTGGTTCTGCCCTCTTCACTCTCTTCTCCTTCTGGGTCTCCAATTACTTCTTCAGTGAAGGAAGATCGCCGCTCAAACCGCAGACTCTCTGTCCTCTTATTATTGTCATTGTTTTTCCATAATTATCTTGATTATGATGTTTCTTTGTGGTTTTGGTCTGGATAATTTGTATTGTTCTGTCTTCAAATTTTTAAAAATAGTTTTAAATCTCTGGTAAACGTCATTTTTTCACATGTTGTTCAGTTTTTCCACTATCTCACAGCAATTTAAAATCCATGTCTTAACGACACAGTTCAGTAACATGTACATTCACTTCTCATGTCTTCTAATTTTTTAGTACATTTCGGACATTGTGTATAAGATAACAGTTGAGACTTAAATAAATAATACTTGCATCACCGACTCAATAGACATGAATTTGAACAAACTCTGGGAGATAGTGAAGGACAGGGGAGCCTGGCGTGCTGCAGTCCATGGGGTCGCAAAGAGTTGGACACGACTGAGTGACTGAACAACGACAAACCCGCAACTGAACAACCCAGAAAACGGCACGTTCTTTTTCAGTCGGGCTCAAAGTATGGGCACCTTGTCCACCTAAACTGCTGTTGAATTTGGTAAATTTCTTTGTTGGAGCTTTAGTTAGATTTTGATCAAATTGCTTTCAGAAGGCTTTGGAAGAAGGATGAAGAGCTTACCTTCCACTGGCCTTGAAATCTGAGCACTGGGAAGCTCTAATGCTTTCTTCATTGTCTTAGTCAAATCGCTGTCTTTCTGAATCACTCGAGGTCTTTTCTGCTGATTAGGTTAGCCCTCAGGTTTCTGAATTGCTGGGAAGTCTTTCTGCGCCTTTGGCAATCTCTCTCTCTCACGTTCTCCTAGTTTTTGGAAAACAGTTAATTCAGGATTATCAAGATTTTAAACTTTTGTGCCAGACTACACACAGTCAATAAAAGTCTTTTAAAATTTCCTCCAGCTTCTCCTTACTCTCCAAGTACACTGGTGTTTTCTTTCTCATCTTGCTCCACCAGAAGCGAAAGAACATTTTGTTATTTTCTTGCTTAGAAAAGAAAAATTAACTTCCAGATTTATGTCTATGTAGCTTTCTATGCATCTTTAGCTCTCTGATAGGTGTGAAAACTATGGTTTTCTAGCTTTATCCAAATTAGATGACTAACTCATGGTTGGCGTAGAAGCAATAGTCTCTTGTTTCTCTCTAGATCCTAATTGAAAACAGAAGTCCAGGTGTTCTCTCTTATTGGAACAAGGGCCAGTGTGTAAGTACATGACTATGAAATTTACCATCCAAGCAGGAACACTTCTTAGAGTAAAAGGGAATGATAAAAGCAACTAAAATTATGTAACTAGAGTGTTTGTTTATTGACTGACAATTTACTTTAATTTTATTGATTAATCCATAAGATAGTTCTATTCAAAACTATTATAAAATTTAATTATTTCTTTTATTGAAACATAGACATAACATATTTTTATAATGTAAAGCAAAGCTTTAGCAATTCTTATTAACATTGAATATTATATATGAACACATATATTAATTATTTATACACAACAAATTTATTAATTTATTAATACATTGGGTATTAATGCTTCAAATAAGCATAAGCAGTATAATTGCACATTCTTGGGACATGTCCATGATATGATCAATTTCTAAGGCATATCTGTCTCCGTACCAAAGTCTTCAGATTGTTCTGAAGATTTTTTTTTAATCTCATATTATTTTGAATTTTTATATAATTTCTATTAGTTATTCTTCAAAGGTTGAATTTATGATTAATAAGATTAAAATTACTAACATTTTCAATGGACTCTTCCATTAACCATACTTTTTAATTTTTTTAGAAAATTCTCTTTTTAATACAGAGATACTTGGTAAGCCAAAAAATTCTCCTAAATGGAAGATATTCTTAATTCTGTTTTTTATATTGAGATGTATACATATTTTGGCCTATAGGTTTTCTCAGTTACTACCTTTCCTTCTTTATTTAGGGGCAAAAAACAAGCAACAAAAAAACCTCATAAATAGAACAACACACAATAAAAGCTCTGACATTAAGGTGGTCTGTTAATGATTCTGAGTAAATTTTTCCAAATTCAGATGATGCAAAATCATACGTACTCTCAATTTTGTTCTCCTGAATTCAGGATATTAATGACTATAGTAGAAGGTCCATCAGAAACAAGTTACTATAAATTAAGCTATGCCAAATATCATTAATAAATTCTAAAACTAAATCTTGTAAACTCCCTGCTGCTGCTGCTAAGTCGCTTCAGTTGTGTTCGACTCTGTGCGACCTCATAGACGGCAGCCCACTAGGCTCCCCCATCCCTGGGATTCTCCAGGCAAGAACACTGGAGTGGGTTGCCATTTCCTTCTCCAGTGCATGAATGTGAAAAGTGAAAGTGAAGTCGCTCAGTTGTGTCTGACTCTTTGTGACCCCATGGACTGCAGCCTACCAGGCTCCTCTGTCCATGGGATTTTCCAGGCAAGAGTACAGAAGTGGGGTGCCATTGCCTTCTCCTAAACTGCCTGAACGGGTGGCATTTACCTTGCTCAGTTCCTGTCTTACTTTATGGGCATTTTTCTGTCTTTTTCTTTGCAAGTTTTTTTTTTTTTTTTAAGGAGTCATTTGTGATGCAGTTCACCAAAGCTTCAAAAACTGAAGTTTTCTGACAAAGCTTTGATTTGTTGTTAAGGGTTTGATTTAAAGGGTTTTATTAAATATCTCTAAATAATGTACAAAAAGAAATAAAATGTGGAGGCATTATTTAGAACTTCTTTTTGCCTTTTCATGGGGTTTTCAAGGCAAGAATACTGAAGTAGTTTGCCATTCCCTTCTCCAATACTTTGGTCACCTGATACGAAGAACTGACTTCTTGGAAAAGACCCTGATGCTGGGAAAGATTGAAGGCAGGAGGAGAAGGGAGTGACAGAGGATGAAATAGTTGGATGGCATCACCAACTCGATGAACATGAGTTTGATCAAGCTCCAGGAGTTGGTGATGGTCAGGGAAGACTGGCGTGTTGCAGTCCATGGGGCTGCAAAGAGTCGGACACAACTGAGCAACTGAACTGCACTATTTAAAACATATTTGATTTTATCACAGGACACTTAGGCTGATACCTAAAAGAGCTCTTTAATGCTCAGTTGTCCTGTATGCTTGATGATGGACGTGTGTACTATTATGCCAAAATAACCTTTTATAACCAACAGTAGTTTCTTCACTAAATTTCACAGTTCAGTATTCTGTGTAATATAGAATATTAAATTTTTGCAAGCACAGCTCTTATTTCCATTGGTGGAATACCACACCTTGCCTGAATGAAATTATGAATTATGCCTGCATGAAATCCAATTTTAGACACACTGGTGCTTAAAAGGCTTTGTAATTAGGTAAGAATATTATTTTTACCATAATGCTATTTCCCCCAAATTTGCATTTTTAGTATCATTACCAAAGCAAATAATTTTATATAGTGTTACTTTATCTAACTTTATTTCATAATAAGCCCACAGATTTCACTTTCAATAGAGTGAACTTAAATTTAGATTCTGAAAAGTAAATAGAAATATTGATCATCATTAAAAAGAATAACTTTTCTCTTTAAACCATCTAATTTAGAACTTGCATTTTATCTGAATAAACAGTTATACTTCTTAGAACGCTATTTAAAGATTCCTGAATTCCCTGGTGGTCCAGTGGCTAGGACTCGGCTCTGCATGTTGCTCATGTAAGCAGACTGAACACAGCATTGCCAGGGGTTGTGTGGTGCAGTCAAAAAAAGAAGAAAACAAGAAAATCAGTTCTTTTCATTCTTTTATGATTTATGCATGCTTTCTTTAATACAAAGATTATGGAATCACAGTGAATTGTACAAGATTATTAAGAGAAAAAGGAAATATAATCCAGGTTGAAACTGTCTTGACTAAGTCAATTTTGAGTAAAGTAGAATCAATCTGGTTACTGAACAGATCTACTCAGGAAAGTAGGAATTATTTCAAGCCTAAACATCCTCAAACCAAACCAAATAACCAAATTATCTCGTTTTTATTGATCTCTTTATTATTTAGTTGCATTAATTTTTTATCATTTATTAGTGTAGTTGAACTCATTTGACATTTTTCACTGGAATTAAATAAAATGATTGCTTCATTGTTCTCCAGTTTGTCCAGATTCAGTCATTTCATCTTTAAAAGGACACATATATGTGGGTTATTATGTATTTTCCCACTCTTTTTTATAAATAAAATTAAGTAGTTCACATACATTCTTATTTTAGTTAGATTTGAGATCTTCCTGGATTGCTTGGAATGAAATCTTAAATTCAAGGCATCACGGATCATTTTACAACTCTAGTCTTCATAAGTATCATCTTTAATAATACACTCAAACCTGACGTCTGATGCCACTTAGAAAACATAGGTGTCTTACAAATAGATAGCTTGTGACGTTGATAGACATATTTTACCTGGAAGTTTTGATTAGCTGTCAATTATTTCCCCAAAGGTAATAATATTATCTGCCTCTTCATCGTTTTTGAAAATTTAATAGGCTTATAAGCCTATTACCTACTACCATATCAGGAGGAAATTGTTTTATTTAAAAACAAAACAAGATAAGAAAATCGTTTCCTTGCCAATAGTTACATTATTTGAAGAAAAGTTCTCGATTCTCTACTAATTGTGAATCTTTGTTTTATCATTTTTTTTTATAAATTGTTAGGGGATCATAAACATATTATTAGCACTGGGAACCCTGTTCCAGCACGGTCTTGCATCTTTCAGGACTTCTTCAAACAAAACATGTTGGGCATTCCTAAGAGTCCACATGTAGAGATATTTTAACTTTGTGTTTTTCTTTTCTTTTTTTCCTCTATTTTCCAAATTATCCAACCTTCTGTAGTGTTTCATGCTACCTTTAAAATACAACTGAAACAATTATTGGACATAATGTAAAGTCAATCATTGTGATTGTTTGGCCTGCGGTATGGAAGGGCACATAGAGAGATGATAGATATTTGACTTAGTCAGTGTGGTTTATCTGCCCAAACAATCTGTGCTCATGATTTCTTCTGTGATGAGCATTAACTTTCTACGACTGTGGCATGGAGGAGGGAGAGTCCTCTCCTGTGGATTATACCAAAGGGAGGAGAATGCAGGAAGTGAGAAAAGCTACAGTCGCTCATGGAAATAATTTGTTTTTTCTTATCTCATATTCAAATAAAAAAGTCCATCGTGCTGCTAGGATGTCACATCCTCCTTACAAACCGACTTGACCTGCTTAAGAGAAGAAGTCAAACATGGGGCTGTCAGGAGATGCTTGGCCGCATCTTTCAAAGAAAATAACCCTTTTCCAGTTTCTCAAATGAGGAAAAGGTGTAAAGCAGACATTGGTTATTAGTGGGCTCAGGTCCTCATTTAACAAATAAAGTGCGCTTTCCAGGGAGGCGTAGTCACTGACTTGAGATCACACAGTTCATGGGGCAAAGAGACGGTTAAAATCTGCTTTGCCAAAGCTGGTTCCATCTCCACTATGTAGCCCCTGCCTGATCCTCCCTCTGGGAGAACCACACCATCACAGGTCAACTGGTCACAGTTTTATTAAAAGTCAACAATAATAGCAAACAATTTGGATTGCAAGCATACCCACCAACTGGAAAACAGGAGCTAAGCTCGCCTTGCAGAGAGCTGACCTAAGTCGACAAACTCTGAGGGGATCTCAAGACAACGTCACCACTGGGGAATGAAGGGAATGAAGGGAATCTGAGCCTGGCTTGTGCACTTTCACAAATGCATCTGCTTTACCACAAGCATCCTTTGAAAAGCGAATCTCGGGCTTCATTTTATTAGAAAAACTCTTAATTGACAGACACAGACAAACAACAAGATCTTTCAGCGTATTAAGACCGTGACTGACCCAGGGAGTGTGTACCTTCCTCACCGTCTTGTTTACGAATATCGGGGTCGGGTTTACTGAGTGAATCATCCAGTTCGCCCACGAAAGCCGAGAACCAAGCTCAAGTGTCAGACTGAAAGCCTTTCTTCCCGGCACTCTGTGCAGGGCTCTGGAGGAGTAGGTTACTGCACAGGGCGGGAAGGAAGAAGCGGTGAGGTGTAAATACCAGGATGGTCTTGGACTCCTGCTTTTAGAGGCTCTGCTCCCCCCGTGAAGTCAGGTGCCTTCCCTCCTGTCAGGCTCCTGCTGCACAAACCTGCCTCTCCCACCTCTGTGGTCTGATCAGCACAGTATGTCCTGTTTCCCAGAGATTTCCCCCGAAACTAGAAGAAGTCATCTTCACCCACTATGTGACAAAGATTTTTGCTTATGTTAATTATTACACACACAGAAAGTTTTCTAAAAATATGTGGCATTTAAAAAATGGTATGCAGACAATTCAGTTATAATTTCCACTGAAAGGTGTCTTCATGTTGTTTCATATGTGTGGTCTCGAAGTCCAGGGGTGCACTGGGCCTGGCACTCACACACCCACCCTGATCCATGGGAGACCCCTCTGCAGTCAGCCCTTGGTCAGCTTGCTCGGTCATGTCACTAGTTAGGGCATGCTGAGTGGGAAGAAAATAACCCTCCATGGAGAATATCCCCAAGTCTAAAATGATCCATGCGGAAAACTGTATCTGGGATGAAAAATAAATATATGAACGCAAGCTAAACTTGGATTCTAGTCGTATGAGATGGTGCTTGAAGGTGGACTCATTTTGCTTAATTTATGAAATTTGAGCCACTCAGGACACTAAGATAATTTGGAGTCCACTTTTCTGTTTGAGCCATTTAACCATTCATGAGTAATTCCTGCATGGTTACTGGAGGCTGGTGATTACTGACTTAATTTACACCACTGGCCTCCAACTAAAGATATTTCTACCTCCTTTGGAAATGCTTCAGTTATAAGTCTATGCATCTCTGAAAATTAAGATAATCTGCAGCCACATTCTCTCCATGTGTGTGTGTGCTCAGTCGTGTCTGACTCTGACCCCATGGACTGTAGCCTGCCAGACTCCTCTGTCCGTGGAATTCTCCAGGCAAGAAATACTGGACTGGCTTGCCATTTCGTTCTCCAATATCCCCTCTATGATACAGAAAATTAATTTTTCCAAATAACGCATGCATTTCGTTTTCTGAGACAGTCTGCCTATGATCAATGACCTAGTGATGTAACTGGTTCACCAATTATTGCGAAATGAAAAGATTCAGGTAAACTTTGGTGTGGCTCCATTATGTAAGTTCATTTGGCCGAAATGTTGCTTTCCTGTATTTACGCCCAGCGAGCAAGGATCTTAGGATGTGGACTTTTCGGGTTAATTTTCTGTAAGGCAGTGCTTTCCTTTTTCACTATAGGGTGTACCAAGAAAAAGAATAGCAATAAGAAACTGAAACAGTCTATACGCCAAGCATGTAAACTGAGGTCAAGAACTTGAATGCCAAGGCAACTCAGGCTAAAAGGGCTAACGTCTTTTTTTCTGACAAGATATGTAAGCTCTGAGCCATAGAGATCGTTCTGGAAAATTTACCCATTTCTCTACCCAAACAAAATGTTTCCCCCTTTTGTTCTGGAATGAACGTCTCCAAGTGGTACCTAGCCTGAAGTTACTCGCGCAGGTGACTTATCTAAGAATCTCGATACCCCCAGGACAGGAAGAGGGGGTCGCTTTGCTCCCATTTTTGTCGAGGAGCTCACGGGGGCCCAGATGAAAGGCCAGCAAGCTAAACCTCGTCAGGTTCTTCTGCTCGGCGTGTGGCAGCGTCTACATCACTCTGGACCCATCTCACTTGCATCCGTGAAGATGCACAACAGCAAGGAACCGTGTCCCTTTAAGCAAGCCGCACAGAAACTGTCCCCAGCCGCGTGGCTGCCACGGCAGACAGTGCTTGCTGCTGAGCCCTCTTTCCTGAAGAGCCCCCCTCAAATCTGAGAGACGAGGAGCGGTGAAGCCTGGCTGTGCGTCCTCGCGCCAACCGAAGGCATAATCACGAAGCTGGCGGATGGGATGCGGAAATATGCAGCCCTCGGAAATGGATTAAATGCACATACATTTTGTAATGAGTGACTGTAATGAAAGTCAAATGAATTATAATAAAATATGGAGTTTTAAAAAAGAAAACGGCTCACTGCATAATGTTGCTGGGGAAACATGGAACAGTTTTTCACTGCGTGCTATTGTCAAAGTAAATAACTACCCAAGACAAACTTACAAAGTGCTTTTAACTTTAATGTGATGCAGAGAGTCAGTCATTTAATTTGTTAATTAGTATTATGCCAGAAACTATCTATTCAATATGAAGCAAATATGTTTACAATCTTATCTGCCATCTGTTTAATAGATGGGAGAATACTTAGAGCTGGATTCTCAAAGAGGGTTGGTGAAAATTTGTTCCACAATTAGCGCAGCAGATTTTTTAATTCTGGAAGAATTTTGCGTGTGCGGGGAGCACCTCCACCGAGGAGACAGTACATCACGGCGCTGCTGCTGGAGACGGGCGGCTGCCTCTAATGGGCTTCGGCAGATGCCGTACAAATTTAAAGAGTGGGGAAAATTTTTTAAAAGATACCTATGAAGGCTCTGATATATCTACATAAATATAGCAGCAGCTCGCAGAAGGTAGAACTGACTTGGCCGAAAAGAATGTTAAGCCCAGATTTAGAGATGAGTAACGTCAGGCTCGGTCTGCTGATGACATACGCTGCTTCTGTGGCCATTTTTCCAAGATTTCACCCAAGCAAACTTCCGCGAGCAGCACCCTCGGCACGAAGAGGCATTTTCAAGGCGCTTTTAAACGGCTGCTTAAGAATGCACTTTGAATCATTGTTTGAAAGAGATTTGGAAACAGAATCGGTGATAATCGGGTGTCAGTGGAAGTGTGGCTGTTTTCGCTCCGGGCGGAGAGCAGCCAGGCTCAGCCCCGGCCCTGCAGCCCTCAGAGAGCCCTGGACCGAATCTGTTCACGTCTCCCCGCCGGCTCCTCCCACTGCAAGGCCGCTTACGACTGGGGCTCGTGTTAACACTCTTCGATGATTTCCTCCAACTCACATTGCTCTATTCTTCCTCTTTCATTAAAGATCCAGGTTTTATGACTCTTATTTTTTTTTTTTCATAGCATCAATTATCAGCCAACTACCTCTTCAAGAATTTGGCTAAATACGTCTTTGAGCATTTGTATGTGAACACAGTTCAGAATCATCGTATGCTGACATGCCAATACACCCTGCTTCTGCCAATACTGTGAATTACGGGCAAATCAAAACAAAAACCTGTATTATGACATGTGCTCCTAATTAACTCTCATCCTTACTGTTGTTTACCAGCACTGCTAAAATCGGTTCTCTGTTTTCAGCTCCTCTCTTAGTTTCAGAGCAAAGTATCAGTTTCAGTATCTGTTTCAAAAGCTCATCTTCCTGTGTTTGGGGGCTGTTCCTCTGGAATTCTTAGAAGATGTGCGATCCTTGTGAAAAGGATAACAAATATTATCTAGGAAGAAATCCTGAGGGCGGTTGTGTACCCTAATTAATTGTTCTGTTCCATGGCAGTGTATTCCAGCCCCTTCCTTCAGACCACCTCCCCCATGAAGAGGGTTCGTGCTGATGATACAAGCACTCTGCAAGGAGCGAAACCTAGTGAGGATATGTGTCATGAGGAGCTGTTCCAATGTTTACATCACTTTCCCTTCTCAACTTTTTTTTGGATTATTATGTGGAACTGACCTCAGGAGCTCTGGCCCTTGGTCTTGCTCTTGCCCACGCTCTGGGGCTCTCGTGTGTCTGTGGGTCAGCCACGGCCTGGCTGGTAGCTCTCCTTCCACATAAAGTCCTAATTTGCTCATAGGATGACCCCGGGCTGCAGAAGGTGTCACTGGGTCTGGAATCCTAATTTGACAAACTATAGTAGTCTCCCTAAATGTGTTTCTGTACCTCTTGAACCCCTCCATAATGATGATTTAATCCTGGAGATGTTTGAAGCATCAGCAGAGTAGATGCTGTTTGTATAGACACATCACATACATGTGTGTTGCATCCGGCAGCTCCGTCAGTCAGGAACCTTATCTTTCAAGCCAAGATGAAGATTTTTGTATAAACACCTCCCCATCCTGTCCCCCATGTCTTCCCCACAAAAAGGCATTTTTGGCTAACAAGGTTTGGCCGAGCAGATACCTGATTCCTCAGACCCTCTGCATACAATGCGGAAAGTCCGGCAGAGACCTTACAGGATCAAACCCGTTGTCACACCCTTAAACTCAATTCAGCTGCTCCTAACAGTGTCTCAATAGTATCCTAGTAACCTCTTCTCTGAAGCTTCATCTGGTCTGTATTTGCAAACACAATTAAAAAAAAAAAAAGGGGGGCCTCGTATTCGGGGGGAAAAGTCTGTGTTAAATCTCTCCGCAGAACTGCCAGGAGAGGTGCGGGCGCCTCTGCGGGCAAGTGTATTTGCCAACATGCCATATGGGAGTCATGGCTGGGACTTTTTTTTTTCTGGAATAATTAAATGTTGATGGCAGAGTTCAAATGGATCATTAAAATTCAAAAGTGTAAGAAACAGATTTTTTCTTATGTTGTTGAACGCTCCAGAGGGCCAAATAGCTAGCAGAAGTGAGGCGGGCTGCCGTCCTGCGATCAGCACGCGTCGGGATGGGGCTAATTTGATCATAATATAGTCATCTCTGAAGATTACAGCTATTCAATTAAATATTCTAATTAACCTGAAGTATTAGGCAAATGATACTAATTACAAATATTCTCCTGAGATTCACAGCAATGAAAACCCCACTTGCAACCGATACTTCTGGCCAATGTTTCGTAACACAATGTCCTATATCATAGGCTTTCAGAATATTAAAATGCAGTTAATTTGCCTAAACCTCATTTGTTTAATGGCATTAGCATTTTGTTTGAAATTGTAATAAACGTACATCCCGCTTTCAAGTAAAATTTAAAATGAGTGTACTCTTGGGGTAACTTAAGATTCCTGTTTACAGACCTCGCGTTTTATTCAGGGAGCGGAACAGTTTGAGTTTAACTTTCAGCCATTAAACATATTGAAATTGTTTAAAAATGCTAATAATTTGTCTTTTCAAATAAGAAAAAAAAAAAGGATATTTTGCAGTAAGACTTCTTGGCGTCGCCCATGTGACTGGGCTCCTGCTGCGAGGTCCCCGGTGGTTGAACCTCCCTTGTTTCCAGGAGAAGAGCTGCCGCTGGTCTCGGGGAGGGGTCTTCAAGGCGGGCCCTGCCCTCTCCATCTCCAGCTGCCTCCGCTCCTCCTTACATGACGCTTGCTCCCTGAGGCTGGAGGGCTTCTGCACCGCCAGCCTTGGAACTGTAACAGGCTGTCATCAGCGTGGACTCTCACTCCCACTGTCAGCCCCTGCAGGAGGCCCTTCTTCATCCCCGAACCCCAGCGACACACATCAAACCCCGCCTTGTCCAGAGCAGCAAGGCTCTTTGCACCTTCAGGGACCGACAGTAGTCCTGGCTGCCCCATGGCATGATGCCCACCCACGAGGGGAGCTCCGCCAACGTCTCTCGAAGCTTGAACCATGTTGGTGGACCAGAGGCGCATGTTCTGGTCTCCAGGCTGCGTCCTGGGGCGCCGTGGGGTTTGAGTATCTTTGTAGTCCTGCCGTACAGGAGGTAGAAGCAGAGCTGAGCCCTGGTGTCAGACTGATTTACGGCCCGATCGTGTGTGCACTGTCGGGGCAGACGGGATGGACCACATCGTAACGGGGGACACAGTGGACATTGTTGCCCTGACTGTGCCTGGTGACCGGTTCACACGAGCAGGGTGCTGGGGGTGGGAGAATAATCCTCCACTCTGGTGCTGAATTGCCCCCATGGTGAGCTCAGGATTTACAGTAAAAGCAGAACAAAGCGGAGAAGAGGGCGACAGCGCCGAGTCCACAGAGATCCCTGCGCTTTTGCTGGGGCCCAGTCTGCTGGGCTGATGTGGGCCTTGGACCAGCTCCAGCGTTTACTCCGGGAAAAGAGAGCAAGATGATACCATCTCTATTTATGCTGGGACTTAATACAATCCAACATCCCCAGATACATCCTCTGGGGGAGGGGATATGCTAGAGTGATTTACCTTTATAAACACTGATGTCATGAAATCACCATGAAGCGCGTTGATCTCTCAGAGTCAGAGGAAGTAAGGGAGGGGACTTTCCTTTCTATAAAGTGAGCAGAAGCGAAGAGCAAACACACAGGGTGTAGACAGCACCCAGAGATGGGCACACTTAGAGCAAATGCAGAGAGGATCCACTTTTTAAGGGGGGGGTTTCGGTGTTTGTGGTCACAGGGCACCTCAGTGGATCCCTCAGTGAATGAGCTACTGAGTCCCTGGTCAGCTTTCTCCATCCTAGAATTTCATCCGGAGGAAGGGACCCAGGGTTCAGGGTGGCTGAACTTCACACACATAAGATGTTCGCATTTCTAGGGGCTGACGTGTGCCCAGCTCTGCACTGTCTGTCCTCGTGCGGGTCACAGCTGCTTGCACAGATCTTTACGCCATAGCTCCAGAGGACCATGCAACGCATGGGGCAGATGTGTTTGAGCATGAGATGATGCTGTCAAGGATGTACACCAAGTGGTAGGAGCTGGTCTGGATGGTTCCCGAAGGCACGGAGGCTTGGTGGTGACGGGGTTTGTGAAGCATTCCCAGGAGTAGTAGCTTTCTGTCCCAGCCACTAAGGAGCACGGCACAAAGCAACACACAGTGTTAAGTGAAACCTGCAATCTGGTTATCTTCCTAAAAGGAAAATTCTCTGCCCATTATTGAAGCGGCAGCCCTATGGTGAGCCAAGGAGGAGCTGCAAGTCTCTGTGGTTTTGAAGCTGGGTCTCTGTCGGCCTCTTCACAGCATGATGGCCAGGCCTGCTGCCCAAGGCTCCTTACAGTGGCCACGGAGGGAGCAGGGGACGGATCTCAGCCTGGAGGCCAAGATGAATGAAAAAAGAAAGAGATGCGCTCGAGGTAGATGACAGACAGAAACAAAGCGGGCAGAGAAAGAAAGGAAGTGAAAATCGACAAGAAATCTACAGGAAGTGAAGTCTATGAAAGACAGAAAGTGGCACTGTCCTTTGAAAAGAGGCAAAACCTGAGAGTATCGTCCACGGAGGCGAGCGCTCCCATCCTGGAAGGTTTCTGTCCGGTGCCCCCTCCCGAGCAGGGTCGCTAGTGCGAGTTCTGCATGAGGAAGGCCTTCTAGAACACAATTCCTGTTTCCACTGAACAATTTCTGTTCTGAGCGCATTCCTTCTCTCCTTTAAATAACTGGTGTGAACAACGCTGTTCAGAGAGATCAAACAATGGTGAATTTCTGCTGGATCATATTTGTATATTTTTAAAAGAAAAAAGCTGTGTGTTGAGGTGTGGAGAATCAGTCTCTGTTCTTCCTGGTGAAAGAACAAGAGTTTACACTGGTTAACTCTGTGCATTCTACGCTGATGTGTATCTGTTCACTGATGTGGCTGCAGCCATTAGGGACGGACTAGAACTTGACTTTGGACGCGACATGATCTCATCCTGATGCGAGACTGTAGCAGAAGCGCCCCAGCCCCGGGGTGACCGAGGGGCTCTAAGACTTGGTCAAGGCCTCTCTGGAGCTGTTCCCCAAAGGTATCACCTTCTTGGAGGGGGCTCACCCCACCCCCAGCTCTCTGGACTCCAGGACCAGCGGGGTGAATGGCACAGCTCTGCTCCTGGTGGGGACACAGGCCGGGCCTCCCAGGTCTGCGTAGTGCCGAGGGGGGTGGGGGTCACTGCCACTACAGCTGATACTCGGAGAGCTAAGCTCATGGGGGATGCTCTGCCCCTCTGATGGCCAACTTCAGCCTCTGCCTACAGTTTTAGCAAACTGGTCATTCATGGGCAGTCAGCATGCTTCTGCATCTTCTAGTGTGTGTGCATGTGTGCTCGGGCACCTCCACACCTCCGCTGGTGCAGGATGCTGGCGAATGTAGCTCACCCAGTCTCCTGACACACCTGCGTGGGGTTTCCTCGGACACCTGGCTGTGCCAAGGACCAGGAATATGCGTGTATCTGCAGGTCAGCAGGACACACAGGGGCACGACTGGCCACACAACTATCGCCAACTATGGCAGCAACTCCACGCGGACCTTGGGGCTGGGAAAAGCAGGCAAGTGGGGAAGCTGTGAAGTAAACTATTTTGTGACATGTTTTTATGACATAATGATATTGATCTGAAAGACACTCACCCAGAACCACAACCTTTTCTACCCCAAGAAAAAGCCCTGAGCCGGTATAATCTTTTCAATCACTTGATATTCATAGTCTTACTCAAAGGTCTCTGAATATGTCATGTGTGTAATACTGATGCAGAATGTGGCCCGTGGTCGCTGCCAGCAATATGTTTCAATAAGGTAATTTTCCTGCTGCCTAGGAACATCAGCGGGGTGCAATCCGGAACTGAAACAGGGGATGACATCTTATTCACGCATGCATCTGGAGGACAAAACCATACTTTATTAAAGGAAAATGGGATTTCAGGATTGTTTTGACAAGCACTAAGAACACACCCCTTGGCTTACATACAGTACGGCTGCAGACCTGGGGGTCTCTGCAGCCCTGGGGATACCCACCTGCGTGGCCAGCAGGGCTCGGGGGATGAGGGATGGTTCTGGAGGCCGGGGTAGCTGCACAGCCAGGGAAGGAGACCCATGCACACAGCACATATTTTCATGTCCCTTTTATTTCATTTTTTTGCTTGTTCTTGACATTCAGAATTGGCATCAGTGGTTGCTCTGTGGAAGGTACAGGTGACTGCCGACTTCTTTAAAGTCGACCAAAGACAGTTCTTCCTTCCTTTGTATTTAGGGTCATCCCAATTCTCCCTGCGTAAGGGGAAAAAAAGAGCACATTCTTTGACCTTCTTAAATCAATTTAAGCGTTGAGATTTAAAATAAATACTGAAAATAATGTCAGATTTTAAAATACCAGCTGTGCTCAAACACTTGCCTCCCTCTAAATCACCTGCTTTTATAGCTTTCTGTGTCTTTATTGCCCCTCTCAAAGCCTGCCAGGGATTTCAGGCCTCTGTCCCTGATTCTGATGACTGTTTTCCTAGATTTCTGCATCAAAATGGTCAAAACATTCACCATTTCACTCACTTTGAGCAGCATGAATTCCTGAAGTTAATCACCTTAACAAATGTGTCTGAAAAGAAGGCAACCTTGGAACTGAGCAGAAATACGAGACAGAGTCCACTGGAAGGGGCTACACACTCACCTGAGGGCACACCCAGCTCTCGAAATCTCAAGCCTGACATCGCCTAGACTGACAACACCCAGGTTTCCTCCCTTCAGAGAGAAAGCACCGATAATCCTTAGAGTATCAGTAAAAAAAAAATATATATATATATATTAAAAATAAGATCAGCCAAATTAAGCATCAGAGAACACATTAACTAGCCAGGGAAAAGGATTATTAATGAAAGCATCTTATTACAACCTTGGATTGCCCCCAAATGAAATGGTGCTTACATGATCAGACTTGGATACTGCCTTATTCTCAGAAATCATCCTGTGGTGTAGTCAATTTTGTGGGCCTGGAGAAGATGTATTAAAGAACAAATTTTCTATATGTAAACTCAAATAAATCCCCAGGCTAAATGCCTTTGGTGATGGTCTGTGTGAATTAAGCAGTTTGGGGGTAGTCATTTGCACAAAAATCTCAAATGATCATTTGTCAGTACAGTAATTAGTTGAAACCTCCCCAGCCTCTGGTGTTCTGAAACCTTGGTGCTTCAGAGTACCAGGCAGTCTGCTGTTCTGGTTTATCTTAGAGCGGATGCATGTTTTCACATGATCTGCCAGCCAACAGCAAATAGCTAGACCACAGTAAGCCCCTACGTAGTGGAAAGCGTGGCTGAAAGTCGGTAGTGTTTTAAATGTGAGCTATCAGCTGCCTTGAGGAAGCCTCCCAGGCCCTTTGATGGTAATTTAATTCCCCACCCACCACGCAGGAACTCTGCACCGACTAGAAGAGGCACTGGGGGTTCCGATGGACCCTGCTCTGTGCCCCCGTTTGCCTATCCTTGTGACGGTTTACTTAGCAAACAATAAAAGCACGTTGACTTCCACAGCCTTTATTAGAGGTCCCTGCAGTCTGCAAAGGAACACAAAAGAAAAGAAAGAAGATTGAGAGGTGGTTTATGAGCTGAGGAGAGCCGCCCCGGCAAGCAGCGTCTCTCCAGCAGCCTGGCGAGCCCAGACAGGCCTGGTTCTGGTCTTGTTCTCATGACAGAGCGAAGAGCCCCGTAGGGAGACGGACCCTCTGTTGGAGATGCGGAAAAGAAGAATCTGCTTCCGGTGAACTGAACTTGATTTTAGTCATGCTGCTTTGCAGCTCTTGGCATTTCCTTCATTACAAAATGTATTCAACATATCAAGATACAGAATATGTAAACGAACATACTCCTCATGGAATACATAGGTGTAATATGAAAGATTAACTTTGTCGTAAGCTGTGCAACTGCGCTGACTTTTTGTGTATGTGCTTTTTCTTCTATAGAATTAAGCATATGTACTAAGACATGTCCCTTAGTTGGGAAACCGTTTTTAGAAGAATGTTGAGACCATGACCATCCCCTCGCTAGTTTCAGCCCTGGTTTTCTTGCTCCTCTGAGATAATCTGATTCCTTATCAGCACTTAGCCTCCCTGGTGAGCTTACCCTGGTTCCTGTCGAGCACTTCTTCTGAGAGTCAGAACTTGAAGAGAAGGGCTTCAAAAAGATGTAAAGAGTTTTCAAAATGACCCAAGAGGACGGAGGAGGAGCTGGGAGGATGGACAGATGGTCCTTTCTGGGCTGCGGTGTCTCCTGGTGCTGGAAACACCTGAGCTCCTAGACAGAGGACGGCCCTCGCAGCCCGCAGCGCGTGTGTTCGGAGCCTCACCATCTAGTTTGTTTGAGATGCAGAAACCAAGCTTCTGGGGGTGAGTTTGGGGCCATCTGAACACCCAATGCCTGTCTAGTCAGTGCAGAGTCGATGCTCGACTGTCTCATGAGCGGGAGAATTAAAGGATCCAGAAAAGCCCCAACAAATACATTCAAAGCCAGGTGGTCACACCAGCCCACGTCCCCTAATGCCAGCAGCAGCCTCGGATACCCTTTTGTTTCGAGGGCACACAGGCTTCCAACAGGACGTGCGTGTTTAGACCTCGGCGAGGCTGTTCCTAGACCGTATCTCAGCTGCACTGATTTAGAGGCTTCTGAGCTAATGCCTTCAGCAGAAACATCAGGATCACTTTCTGCTTTCTCTAACTGTAGAAACTACCCAAGGAAACCCGGCTGTGCTCATTGGGTGGGGCGGGGGGAGGTCTTATTTTCTAAAGGACAATTTAATTCCTTGGTTGCAAGTCAGGAATAAATTCAAACCTAAAGAAAATTAACAGCCTAAAGAAAATGAGCAAGCAGAGTATTTCTAAGCAAGGTTTTCTATTCTGGCTTTCATTTTGAAAGCTTCAGGAAGCAGCGTCTAGAAAATGCTTTCTAGTGTTGCGTTATTTTATCCCAACGCTTTCACCCATCATCAGTTCTTAATCCAGAGGCTCATGTAGGGGAGTGTTCTGGCTCAGTTCACTAAGCTACCGACCAAGACTCCAGGGAAGGGGATCTGCTGAGACGTGCCGTTACTCCTGTGTGTCTCACTGGACAATTACTTATCGAATAAGCGCATGAGCACAGGAGGGACCATGCTGGGCAGGGCCCCACGGTGGGCCATCCTGCCAGGCTCTGCCCAGGGAGAAAGGAAGCTGCCTGACTAGGCACGGGTGTTCTGAAGGGCTGTTTGTATCTAAAAGACCCTTGATAGAAATTCTAATCTCTTCCTGTCTCAGATCACTCCACGAGTCGGGGGTGGTGATTCTCTGAGCTCCAGGGATGCTCCAGCGAAGCTGTGGGATCTGTCTGCATTTCCTCAGCTGTGTTAGTCTCTGCATCTTCTTTGTCCCCTGTAAATGGAAATGAGGAAAGTTTTCCTAATGTGTGATGCCCACAGGCTATTGAGACCCACCGGTGATACCCCCAGACGATGCCATTGTGTTTGGATATAAATTGTTCAGCAGGCCCGCGAATTTCTGAGTGTGTTTAGTAACTCTGACTTTTGTCTCTCTCTCTGCAAAATGGCACTTTTCCTAACCAGCATCTTCCAAATGTTGCTGGAAAATGCAGAGAGCACAGGGAGCGTTCTACAAGGTGGTTCTAGGGTCCTGACCCAGAAGATCTGTTTCTGCTCCGCTGACCCAGCCCTGCAGAGGGTACAGGCTCCCTGAGCTTGAACTTTCTCTTCTAAAGCCTAACGGGGTGTCCGGAGTAACCACAGAGACTCAGATGGAAACTCTCTGACTTGTGAGGTTTTCAGACTTCAGTTCCTAGAGTTTGCTGGGCAGCTCCACCAGGCAGCTCTCCAGGAGCTTCCAGGACAACCTCACCTGTTTTGCTCACTCTCCAGGAGTACAGGGACTCATCTTCCCCACTCCTCAGGCTCGATCTTTGGAACTGTCCAGAAAGGCTTCCTTCTCTGCACCCCTCCATCCTGTTGGCCACCATGATCTGTGAGTTCTCCCTTCCTCTGCCTTCCAGACGTTCATGCCCCTGTCCTAACTTCTCCAGGAGGCCAGTGCCCTCCACTCCCCGGGTCGGACCTGAGAAAACTGAGGTCAAATATATCGCAGGATGCAATGCACCCAAGGTCTGAGAGGAGAGATGCTCAAGCCAGGCCATGGCCCCAGGCAGGCGGGTGGAAGAGCACCTGTTTTTCTCCATCCTCTCCAAGCACCTGGCTGCTCAAAACCCTTCAAAAATCTTCCATTCATAAATGAAAAAAATCCCAAACTGCTGAATCTGCTGCTCAAAGTCCTCCTCATGTGACTTGTCTCAGCATCATTCTAGCTTCCCTCTCCATTCTTACCTCCCCGTAAGACATGTGCACACACACACGTGAGCTGTACATATACACACGCACACCTGCACAGGTGCACATGCACACACGGGCACACACCTTAGCCTGCCCTGGGATCAGGCTGCATAGCCCAGGTTCTCCCAGGACACCTCAGGCAGGATTTCCTTCTTTTATGGCTGAATGATATTCCACTACAATACAGACCAAGGGGTCAGTGAAAGGCCCTCGGAGACCAGACAGAGACCACCTGTAGGGTCTGTTTTATGACATACAGTGATGAGCTCATTCACACTGCACACTAGATTACTGTTATGTCTGGAATAATTTTCATTTTATATATTTTAAATTTTTAAAGAAGAAAGCTCTTACGAAAAACAAAATAGTAGAAACGGTTACTTTTGACTGAGAACACACACACTTTAACTGCGTTTTGAATGGACTAAACGGAGTCTAAATGGAGAGTCGCAGCGAGAGCATTACCTTCCACCCCACCTGGAGTTGTCAGGACACCAGCCACGTCCCAGAGGGCGACGCCCCTCAGCCCTTCCCACCGCCTGCTTGAGGTCAGATATCCAAGAACATCAAAGGAGAAAGGGCAGAGCTTCATCTGCGCAGATGCTCTGAGAAGGATGCTCTTCACCAGATTCTGTTGATTTCTGTTGGATTTGTACTAAGGACAACACCATGGCTCCCACTGGGAAGTCAGTCCATGCAAATTTTAACATGACTTGGCCTGTAAAACAGACTTGCTAATTGATAATGAGCCGTACTGTTTTCAAAGCAGCGTTAAGTACATGAACCCTTCTGATGAGATTTACGTACTCCTGGAATTAAATTGTGACTTAATGCACAATAATCAAAACTGCTCATAAACATCAATTTTGTAAGGTAAACACTTTTTTCCCCCATGGATTTATTTTAAAAATTTAAATATATCTGTTTGTATTTCCTTGAAAGTGAAAATGTTAGCTGTGCAGTCATGTCTGACTCTGTGACTCCGTATAGCCAACCAGGCTCCTCTGTCCATGGGGTTCTCCAGGCAAGAATACCGGAGTAAGTTTCTATTCCCTCCTCCAGGGGATCTTCCCAACCCAGGGATCGAACCTGGGTCTCCCACACTACAGGCGGATTCTTTACTGACTGAGCCACCAGGGAAGCCCTGTGTTTCCTTAAGTGGATGACAGGAGACACGGGACAAACCAGATAGTGTATGTCAACAATACCAGCGTATTAATCAGGCCTTATTTGCTGAGAATTCCACGTACATTCCCATGATCCCTGATGGGCTTTTTTCTTTTTTAAATCTCACTTTAAAAATGAGGGCGCTGTCTGGGAGCGAGTAGGACTGTCTGTCTCACACAAAAGCCCACACTCTTCCCATTATTGTAAAGTGTCTTTTAAGTTGTTTATTTAGCCAATAGCCTCTCATTAGGAATTCTTAGCATATCAAGATGTTTTTTATTCAATTTGGCAGTGATATATAATGCTTATGTTTACTCTCCTGTTCTGAAGGCAAATTGCATCTTCTTTAAACAGAGTTTTGATGTGCAAATGCTCCTGATGGATATAGTTTAAAAAAAATAAACTAGGAAGACCTCGTGTACTGGGCTTAGTGTAGACGTGCTGGTTGGTCATTTACCAGCAGAGGCTGGTCGGTTGTTATGTCCTGCCCACACAAACGCAGATGCAGCCGGAAATACCGCAGAGCCACAGCCACCACGAGGCGAGGCCCGACAGGAAGGATTCCTTTATGAGTCTTCCTGGACAACACACAGAAAGACAGCCTTCCACCACCACCAGGGGTGAGGGCAGCTGGTGGGTGTTCGTAGATGGCTTTGGTGGGCTAGGGAAGTTCTTCCAGCATGAATTAATGCTGGATTCTGTCAATTAATGTTTCTGGTTTTCTTTATTTTTTAACTTTTTATTTTCTATTGGAAAGTGAAAGTGAAAGTTGCTCAGTCATGTCTGACTCTGTGACCCCATGGTCTATACAGTTCATGGAATTCTCCAGGCCAGAATGCTGGAGTGGCTAGCCTTCCCTTCCCCAGGGGATTTTCCCAACCCAGGGATCGAACTCAGGTCTCCTGCATTGCAGGTGGATTCTTTACCAGCTGAGCCCCAAGGGAGGAGTATAGCTGATTAACAATGTCTGGATTGTGTCGGGTGGACAGCAAAGGGACTCAGCCACACACACACATGTATCCATTCTCCCCCAAACGCCCCTCCCATCCAGGCTGCGTGAGCAAGTTCCATGTGGTCCTTGCTGGTTGATACGGTTGAACTTAAGTTTCTGAGATTTAATTTTAAAAATTTACAACTGTAGCATATGTAGAAAAAAAAAAAAAGATTTACAGCTGTGTTCATGATGAATACTGATCTGAAATTTCCTCATCATATTTTTGTCTGGTTTTGATTTCTGGGTAATGCTGATTTTAGATAATGAGTACAAATATGTTCCTTCCTCTTCAATTTTCTGAAAGAATTTGTCTAAGATTGATATTATTTATTCCTTAAATAGCCATCTTCCCTGGTGGCTCAGATGGTAAAGCATCTGCCTACAATGTGGGAGACCCAGGTTCGATCCCTGGGTTGGGAAGATCCTCTGGAGAAGGAAATGGCACCCCACTCCAGTACTCTTGCCTGGAAAATCCCATGGACGGAGGAGCATTGTAGGCTACAGTCCATGGGGTAGCAAAGAGTCGGACACGACTGAGCGACTTTACTTTCACTTTCACTTTTCATTCCTTAAATGTTTGGTAGAATTCATTAGTGAATTAATCTGAGCCTGGAATTTTTCTAGGGAGAAGATTATAAACTATAATTTAATTTTAAATAGATATAGAACTATTCAGATTGTCCATTCCATTTTTTTTTCCTTGCATGAAGTGTATGTCTTGCAAGAAGATTGTCCGTTTATCTCAGTTGTCAAATTGATTGTTCAGCTTATTCATAATATTTCCTCTATTTGATGACTAGAAACTATAGCTATGTCACCTCTGTCAGTTATGGTTTTGATTATCTGGGCCTTTCTCTTTTTTCCCAATTAATCTGTGTGTAAATTTAGCAATTTTAATGATCTTCTCAAAGAAACAGGCTTTAGTTCCTTTGACTTTTTGTTTTTCTGGTTCTAACTTATTATTTTTCCTATTGTCCTTTATTAATTATATTATTTTGTTGACTTCATATTTTGTTTTCCTCCCTTTCCCTAATTACTTGAAGTGGAAGCTCAGGTTTTTGGTCTGAGATATTTTTTCTTTTCTAATGTAAGTCTATATGGCTATCAGTTTTTTTTCCAAAGAAAAGCCCTAGCATTATCTCAGAAATTTATTGTGCTATGCTTTAATTTTCAGAACAAAATATTTTCTATTTTTTCTTTTGATTTATTCTTTGACCTGTGTGTTATTTAATTTCCAAACATTTCAGCATTTTCCAGATATCATTATATCACTGATATATAAGTTAACTACATGTGGTCAAAGAAAATATTTTGTATGAATTAAATTTAGTTGAATTAATTTTAAAATTAATTTAAATTGTTAAGATTTGTTTGATAGGCCAGAAAATGATCTGCATACACATGCACAAAAGAAGAATATGCATTCTCCTGCTTTGGGGGCATGTTCCATGAATGCCAACTAAATCTCATTGGCTGATGATGCTGTTTGTTTTGCTGATGGATTAGTTTCTGCTCAGTTGACAGAGGAGTGTTGAAGCCCCAGCTGCAACTGTGAATTCACCTACTTCTCGTTGGAGTGCTATCAGTTTTTGCTTCAAGTATTTTAAAGCCCTATTTTAATTTTTATAAACCATTAGAATTTTTATGTATGTCTTCTTGGAGAATGGACCCCAACACCATTATCTAAGATCCATTTTTAGCTCTTGTAATGTTCTTGCTCTGAAATGTACTTTGCCTGATATTAATATAGCTATTCCAGATTTCTTTTTATTAGTGTTGTGTGGTGTATAATTTCCCATCCTTTTATTTTTAACCTATCTTTGCCTTTATATTAGATTTCTTACAGATAGCATAAAACTGGGTTTTGCTTTATATCCAATATGATGTGCTCTCTATTAATTGATATATTTAGACTGCTTTAATTTAACATAGTTATTGATACAGTTGGATAAAATCTACCATCTTGCTGGTGTTTCTATTTGGGTCATCTGATCTGTTTCTTTTTTCCTTTTGATTGTTTTTATTTGGATTAATTCAATATTTGTCCTCATTCCATTTTATCTTCATTTTGAGTTTATCCCTGTGCATACCTCACTGTACACTGTTTTCATTTATTTGCTCTACTGTTTACATTAAGCATCACTGGTTAATTAGAACCTACCTTCAGTAACATGTTACTGCCTGGCATGTTATGCGTGGATGTGGCCATGCCATACACTTGACTCTTGCCATCAATCTTTTATGCTTTTAAAATTTACTTTACTTTTGCCTGTGGTACAAATACGTGCTCTTTACTGCTACTGTGTGTGCCTTAAGCAGGGGTAGATGTTTTGTGTTTTCCTTGTCCCGTCTGCAATGGGCATTTCCAGTCCCCCGAGAGTGACGGTGCCTGCTGCCTTTCCCCAGAGGGTTAAAGCTTTGATCCGTGGAGCAGAGGGGCTGACAGGGTCCTGGCTGTCCCATGTGCCTTTCCCAAAGGGGATGAAAGTTTCCTCTCCCGGACACATGTCCCAGGGGTGCCCCGTCTTCTCCGGGGCCCTCTGTGAGTGCATGGAGGAGAGTCTGTGGACAGATGTGAGCGCCTTTCTGTCCGGGCCCCATGCCCTGCGTTCTCCCACCAGCCAACATTCAGAAATGCTCTTGCATCCTTCTCGCCCATGTCAGCTCTGTCAGCCCAGGCCTGTAGCTGAGTGCGTCTGCCTTTCCTTCTCTGGATGTCCAGTTGACTGACTGCCTTATGGCATTAGCTCTTCCAGATTCCAAGTAAAAGTTGCAAGTTCACATATCTTCCAGCTGTGCTCTTGTAGGGGTGGGAGTGATGCTCTCTGCATTTCGTATCATCCCCCAAGATCACCACCTCCTGTCACGCCACTTTTACTTTTAGTTTCCAAGTAAAAAAGGGACATTCTAGCACCTTTGGGACAAGAACATCTCTTCCTAGGAGAAAGGCCACCCTCCCTGTACCAGAGGAGCAAACGTTTTAGCTGCACTGTATTGTCCTGGAAATGCCACAATGTTCTTAGCGGGGTCTTAGCTCCCCAGGATGTCAGGGACCCAGGATCAGAATGCTGTCGGGGCAGCAGCTGGTTGGGGCCCAGACAGGAGTCGTGCTGGAGAAGGACCTACAGCCTCGACGCCTGTGAGCCTGCGGTCGGGGGAGAAGGGCCTGGCGACCAGGGACAGTATGTGCAGGCAGACTCCCCTGACTCCCACGGGAAAGAGTGCAGATGTGAAATTTACTAATCAATGCCCCTTGTCCCTTCAACGGTTCTGTCTACTTTCACCAGTGCTGCGAAGTGCCTAGAATAACAGTCCAGTGGTGGGTCTTGAAGACACTCCCGGGCCTCCCAACCTGTCTGTTGACACCTCTCAGGCTTTCTGAGTCCCTGGGTAATTCTCAACAGGAGTTTCCAAAGAAAAGCACTTATTTTCTCTTATCCAAATCATATGAGCAATAGCACTGAGAAGTAGAGAAGCTGAGCGAACAGAAGAGGACTGAGAAATGTTTGGGGAACAGAGTCTGTTTTTGTGGGTCCAGGAGTCTCTGGTCACTCGTCTATTTTCTCCTAAGGAGCAGGGCATCCAGCTGAGGGCTATGTGGACCCGATACCGACTGAGTCAGAAGGGCCACCAGGTGGGTCGCTGAGGCTAACATCTCACAACAGAGCTTTCAGCTACTTCCATCCCCACCGGATAGTGAGAAGGAGAGGCCCTCTCGGAATTAAGATCCCATCTCTGCTTTGTTCTTTATCTCTGCTGGAGGGCTTTTCCCCACACACTCATGTTTTATTGGCAATTTATTGCACCCAGTGGAAGGTGCTCTGGCCTCAGCAACAGTGCTGTGATGTACAAACAAAATGCATTTAATTTGACTCAGTGTATTACAAGCATTATAATCCCCCTTTGACTTGACCATGATCGACTAATCTCATCTGTTCAGAGGGATAAGCCTGTCTCAGCCGTGATGACAGGCTTAGAGAATGGCAGAAATTAGGGCATTCTTAGAGATTATAAACTGTAACAGCAGATAAGGGCTCTGAATAGGGAAAGGTCTACAGGTGGTTCCTTGTGGAAATGCTCTGGTGGGAGCGGGGGGAGAAGGAGGCACGTGGCGTCATGTGCGGCCCAGACACCGCACGGGTGGCCCCCGAGACCAGGACGGGCAGGGATGAGGCCAGGACACTTCCCAGGCTCACAGCCCTCTCCGGGGAAGGACTGGGAATAAAAGAGTCCCACGAGGGACCACCTGTCCAACGCCACCCAAGTTGTTTAGGAAACTCTTTATGTAACAGTTGGAGGAAAAGAAACTCTGCCTCCTTCTGACAGAAGCAGGATTGGGGCTTTGTCAGAGCCGCAAGGATGGTCTGAGGGGAGACAGAGAGGAAGAGAATGGCTGGGATCAGGACATGGGGATCAGGCAGGGAGATGGAGCCAGTTGTCGCTACTGTTGATCATTCGCTAAGTCATGACCAAGTCTTTGCAACTCCATGGACTGTAGCCCTCCAGGCTCCTCTGTCCGTAAGATTGCCCAGGCAAGGATACTGGAGTGGCTTATTCCCTTCTCCAGGGGATCTACCCAACTCAAGGATCGAACCCGAGTCTCCTGCGTTGCAGGTGGGTTCTTTATCGCTGAGCTACCAGGGAAGTCCATGATGAAGTCAGACCATTAGCCAAAATACCCGCTGTCACAAGCCCATGATGGAGCCAGACCATTAGCCTAAACATCCACCGTCACAAGCCCATGATGGAGTCAGACCATTAGCCTAAACACCCGCCATCACAAGCCCGTGATGGAGTCAGACCATTAGCCTAAACACCTACCATCACAAGCCGGTGCTGGAGCCAGACCATTAGCCTAAACACCCAGTGAAGGAGCACCCGGGGACAGCGAAACCCTGCAGTGAGTCCAGGTCCAGGGTGAGCCCTGGATGCACCTTCATGCACATGCTGGTGGGTTTATGGTCCGACTTGCCTGGAAACACAAAACCTTCAGTGCTAGTTTATCTTAAGTTTAATGAAATTCAAGTTAAATGATGTGGGGTTGCTTCTTTGGCTTCTACCTGGTGCAAATAAACCTTCCGCCAACCTGCCCAAGGCTTGCATGCGTCCTGAGGGCTTGAGATCCTCACATACTCACTTCTGAAGGGCAGGGAAGGCCTGGAGTCCAAAGGCTCCATGGACTCCTGGTCTGGGTGTCTAGGCAGGGAGGGCCCTGCAGGGTGTGGGGCCAGGGCTGCCCCGTCTCACTGCCCAAGCCCAGGAAGACAAGAAAGAGGCAGAGACCAGCACTCATTCTCTGAAAGTTACCAGCCAAGGCATCAACAATTTTGAAAAGTAAGAACAGAGCAGAGGTCATCAGGTCCTAAACTGGGAAGTTGCAGGCAGACAAGAATTCAGGGAATTTTCCCCAGGAAGGACACAGAAAGAGCATGGACTTGTTGTACCTAGCCTTGGTACAAAAATATAGTGTGTAGGCCATTATGATATTCCATTTCCATTTAAACTGTTAATCAGTTAAAAGAAAAAGGGAAGTAAGAAAAGGGACAAAGGCAGGAGGTGGGTGAGGGCCTTTGCATCTTTACTGTTAGAATCAGAGATCTTCCTGAATGACAGCGCCTGTCCAGCCATTTCCCTTCTTCTGACCAAGACTCATCTCCTCCTTAAACGTCTGAGTTCCTTCTGCCTGCTGCCCTCTGCTCCTGCCATCTCTGGGCTGGGCCCTCCAGGCTCAGACGCACAGTCTCCTCCTCCTAGGCGGCTTTTACAGATCTGGTCTGCCCCAGAGGCTCCCAGCTGACCTCCAGGGAACGCCTCCAGGCAAAGCACAGATGGACACGGTAAAGGCCCCCCTTAGCCCGTCACAGGGCACCAAAGAGCCTGCACTGAGGAGGGCGGACGGGCCGTCGACACAGAGGTCGCACAGGCGTTTCCCGTCGTGTGGTCAGTTGTCTTTAACCTTCGTATTTCCCCCACAGCAGTGTTACTGACTGTGGCTTACGCCTCCTCTTCCATTCCTTTCTAATCTCACAAGAGGAATTTTTATGAATACATTTATGAGAGCTAATACAAACCTGAACAATTTGGGACATGTCATCCTGTGACACATAATGTGAACAAAGTTCAAATGTTAGAAAAATTTTAAACTGGATGGAGAAATAACTTATAGGATTGTATCGCATCTATATTCATTATTAAATATTTAATCCAGAAGACATTATATTTCCTCAAATATACCTCAGTATGACTTGTAAGAGCTAACATTATTCTATGCACTGTTAATAAGGGAGGATAACCATTATAATTAATATGTGCCACTACTTATGACTGGAAGAAACACAAGCTGGAATCAAGATTGCCGGGAGAAATATCAATAACCTCAGATATGCAGATGACACCACCCTTATGGCAGAAAGTGAAGAGGAACTCAAAAGCCTCTTGATGAAAGTGAAAGTGGACAGTGCAAAAGTTGGCTTAAAGCTCAACATTCAGAAAACGAAGATCATGGCATCTGGTCCCATCACTTCATGGGAAATAGATGGGGAAACAGTGGAAACAGTGTCAGACTTTATTTTTCTGGGCTCCAAAATCACTGCAGATGGTGACTGCAGCCATGAAATTAAAAGACGCTTACTCCTTGGAAGGAGTTATGACCAACCTAGATAGCATATTCAAAAGCAGAGACGTTACTTTGCCAACAAAGGTTCGTCTAGTCAAGGCTATGGTTTTTCCAGTGGTCAGGTATGGATGTGAGAGTTGGAAGAAGGCTGTGTCCCGAAGAATCGATGCTTTTGAACTGTGGTATTGGAGAAGACTCTTGAGAGTCCCTTGGACTGCAAGGAGATCCAACCAGTCCATTCTGAAGGAGATCAGCCCTGGGATTTCTTTGGAAGGAATGATGCTAAAGCTGAGACTCCAGTACTTTGGCCACCTTATGCAAAGAGTTGACTCATTGGAATAGACTCTGATGCTGGGAGGGATTGGGGGCAAGAGGAGAAGGGGACGACAGAGGATGAGATGGCTGGATGGCATCACTGACTCGATGGACGTGAGTCTCAGTGAACTCCGGGAGTTGGTGATGGACAGGGAGGCCTGGCGTGCTGTGATTCATGGGGTCGCAAAGAGTCGGACACGACTGAGTGACTGATTTGATCTGATCTGATGACTTATTACTTTAAGGTACTATTTTACTTTTACTTATTGAAAGAGCTGTTTTGGTCTTATTTAAACAGAGATTTTTATTGCCTTAGCCTACCCACCTAAAATGAAAACCGAGTGACGAAGGAGCAGTTGAGTAGGTGGGTGCTGATGGCAGATGGCAAACAATGCCCAACCACACCCTTGCTCAGCATCAACTAGGCACCAAGCGTTGCTGAAACTGGGAGCCTTGGAAAACGTAAAAAATGGAGCTAACAGTGTCTGTCCTGGAGCAGAGTAGATGAACATTGTTTGGGCGAGAGTTATGTAAATACTCTTCCCTGGTAAATATACTTCCCTGGTAGCTCAGTTGGTAAAAAAAATCTGCCTGCAATTGCAGGAGACCCCAGTTTGATTCCTGGGTCAGGAACATCTTCTGGAGAAAGAATAGGGTACCCATGCCAGAATTCTTGGGCTTCTCTGGTGGCTCAGCTGGTAAAGAATCTGCCTGCAATCCAGGAGACTCTGGTTCAATTTATGGGTTGGGAAGATCCACTGGAGAAGGGATAGGGTACCCACTCCAGTATTCTGGCCTGGAGAATTCCATGAACTACAGTCCATGGGGTCCCATAGGGACTTTCACTATGTAAATCTAGAGGCTCCTTCTTCGAGGTGCAGGGAAATCAATCCCAGGGATCATCCCTCCCATCCGCTACTGGAGCTGATCTGACACAGGAAACTGGGACGCAGTTCAACCACGGGACTCTTAAAACAAAACCAGCCTATCCAATGCCAAATGTCAACATGACCACCTTCTTACATTTTCTTCTTTTTTTTTCTAGTGAAGCCCAAGGAGGCCTTTCTGAAATACCCTTTGAAAGCAAAGGCTACTCACTTTGCATCATCTGGGCTTGTGTTGTACATTATTGAGCAACCCTGAATATTCACTGAAAGGACTGATGCTGAAGCTGAAGCTTCAATACTTTGGCCACCTGAGGTGGAGAACTGAGTCATTGGAAAAGACCCGGATGCTGGGAAAGACTGATGGCAAGAGGAGAAGGGGGCAGCAGAGGATGAGAGAGCTGGATAGCATCACCAACTCAGTGGACATGAATTTGAGCAAACTCTGGGAGATAGTGGAGGACAGGGAAGCCTGGCGTGCTGCAGTCCATAGGGTCACAAAGAGTCAGAAAAACAAAAACAACACGGGTAGAAATACCCTCAAATCCCTAATCAGGTTCTACAGTCTGAATGACAAGGACAATCCAAGCATAGAAAGCATTTTTGTTTCATCCCCACGAAAACATTCATGATTCCAGAGAATACTTTAAAAGTAAGGCGGCTGTTGGGGCTTTTGCAGAGACGTCAGATCGAGGTGTATGGATTCAGATGCTGTGTCTGCCTGGAGGAGGGCTCCTTGTCACAGAAGTGGTCTGAAAAGACGCATCAGGTCCCTCTTCCTGCTGAAAAAAGATGTTTGCTTTCCATCTGGAATTTTTATTCCACCCCTTGAAGACTTTTGTGGAGGACATAAAACAACTAAGAATGTCTATGGGGAATCATCACCTCTTCATGGCAGGCAAGAAATCCCAAACATGTTAGTCTGTTTTGCTCCATTCTCCCCAAGAAAAGGTTATATTTCCTTTTTCAGTGGCCATAATCTTTTTAGAACCTTCTTTTTATTGGGCCCATAAACATCCCAGGGTAGCAGCACATCATCACAGGCTGAGAAACCCCATCAGAAAAGCCACCTCATAAATGACGCCAAGAAGCCGGTGTCCCGGACACTTGAATTAACTAATTTTATGACGGTATTTACAGCACCTGGAATATTTGGACCAATTGTTGCCCAACAAGCCATTTGATGGATGAACGTGGCCTCCTGCTCAACAGTCCTGTGATCCCGCTGCACATTTTTCAAAAGTTCATTCCATCCCTTCTTGCCTGATCATCTATAAACTCTTTGATTTTTCTAAGAGAAAAATACCACCAGTGGAAAAAACTTTCCGTTTTTTCCCCCTTTCTGGGATAAAATTGGGACAGTTTGAAACAGATGCAACCTGTCGGTCAGGACCAGATAGAGAGACACATCAGGAAGGTGACGTCTGTACACTTGGGATGCTTTGTGGTGCCCAAAGCTCCTCATTTCTTACTTTTATCAATGAAAGGAAGGAAGCTGAAGTTGTATGTTGAGTTCTACCCACTCTGATGAGAGGAGAATAAGGCCTCTGAATTTATTTTAAATTTCTCCACATTTACAGCTACTAAACTAACACCTCACTCAGACAACCGGCGCCCACCACTTTCTACCTGTATCCCACCTCAGTTTTCCAAACACACTCACCTTATTTCTTAGAAATCACAAGAGGTATTTTTACACACACATTATTTAACTTCATTAACTACCACAGACAAATTATTTCAATTTTTCTAAAGTATCTTCACCTTTTTTGAATAAGAAAATGAGAAATATTTACCAGGCTAATCCTATGTTCTATGTTAATCTGAAATGATTTTTTTAAGATTTATGTCGTTAACAATGTGTAATTCATTTCTAGGTGAAAGTGAAAGTGTTCATTGCTCAGTCGTGTCCAACTCTTTGCATCCCCAGGGATTGTAGCCTGCCAGGCTCTTCTGTCCATGGGATTCTCCAGGCAAGAATATTGGAGTGGGTAGCCCTCAGTTATATATGAAAAAATGTCATAAAAGGTCAAAAACATGAGGTTTCATATTTAAAACAATACTTCGGAGTTTAAAAGGTCCTAAAAAGCCCTCTACCACTACACAGTCACTAAATGGTTTTTAATCATCACAGCAACATTTTTCATTCAGCTGAGCATCTCGTAAGTGGGTTTTTCTGTCACCTTCGGCTCACAGGCTTTTTTTCTTTCCTCCACTGTATGAATGAATTATTTCCAATTTTGGTTGTCCAAATAAGACTTCATCCTTTTACTCCAAATACATCAAAACCATGACAAAAGAGATTTTGCTGAGGAATATGACAGAAAACAACAAAATTCTATAAAGCAATTATCCTTCAATAAAAAAATAAATTAATTAAAAATATTTTAGTAACAGTATGGCTTTTGAAAGTTGTACATAGTGTGAGACCTTGGGGCAGAATTGTGCTTATATTGCTAACGGATGCCTCATTCCAATGCACTTTGTTAATTCAAGATCAGAACAATGCAAGCATCCTGGGAATACTGAACAGAACACAATGCATGAAAGCATAATCTACCTTTCTCCTGCTTGTCAGAGATTGCTAAATCATGTTTCATGTTTATTTCTAATATCAGGGAGAAGCTGGGGAAGAATGATGTGACAGAGATGCTACAGTACAAAGTCAGGTCCACGAGCACGGATTCTTTTGTCTCTGAGAAGTTCATACCCTATCCATCTCTCTCTCTCAAAAAAAAAGTAAGAATATTCTTTGACACTAAACCATATTTGGACAAATTCATTGCCAAGCGGAAAATCAGGGTATTGCTCCCTGTAGAACCATGGAGGATGCCTGTTAGAGATTAGGAGGATATTAGCAGCTTGTTTGCCCAAAGGCAAGCGAGAGAATCGCATCAGAGCCGAGGCAGGGCTTTCAGGACGAATCTAATAGTTTTGCATTTGCTTCTATTGGTGCGTCGTTAATGGCGCTTCTGAGTCCTGGAGACCGTCATTGTGTGCTACCTTTTAATAAGGTGAAGGCGGGAGGCCTCGTGCGCTCACTCACATATCCTGGTGGCGAGTGTGGTTCACATCCCCCTGGATGCGGGGTGCCCTCTGCACCCTGTGGGACAGCAGCCCAGGAAGGGAAGGGACCCCCGCCTCTGGCTGGGTCCTCTAGGTTCCCTAACCAGCCGGGTGGCTCTGGACAAGCCTCATAGCTCGAGGTCTCTTTGAAATGAGGGGTTTGGATGGCATGTCCCTGGTTTCCTGTGAGTGCTAAATCTTTATGATTCTTGAGCAATGGAATGGCTCCCCGACCCCCCGTGGAACAAAGCAGCTGGCTCCAAAACAGAATGGAAGTCGTAAGTTTTGGTATCAGATACATATTTCAACGCCCTTCAGGACATGTCTGCTGTTTTAGGATAGTGATGCAAAAATACAGGGCAGAATGACAGTAACCAAGGGAACACCCGGTGTGCTGCATAATTTTAAAGAAATCTAATTGATAGAAAGCAGTGAAGGACTAAAAGTTTGCTTTAAATAAGTTCAATCCACTTTTGTGAAAATTATGCATTAATAAAGCCATGGAAAAAATTCAAGCTTAAAAAAAAGAAAGAGCAGGGAAGGATTAAAGCTAGAACAGGAAGGCGGTTTTGCAGTCGTCATCACAGTTTCTAAGGTAATGGCTGTGGGGGTGGCTCCAAGGAAGGCACCTGATTTTTCCATTCTTCTCTCTCCCTGAATACACCATTTACCGCACACTCCTTCTGTGGTTTGAGTTTCTGAGGGCGCTCAAGTTAATAGAGGAGTAATAATAAAGCCCTCACACAGCACATCAGAGGGACTGAGGTTTGCCTGGTGTTTACGCTTGCATGATGTAAACAGTTTTGATCTGAAGATGAAACTTGGCAAAGGCCCCCCTCTCCGCTGCAACCTAATTGTTTTCTGTCCGTGGAAAGCAATTCGAGCAGAGAGGGGCCAGGGGTACATGTACACCCTGCATCAGCTGGTGCTCCGGGGGTGTGCGCCCACACCCTCTCGCTCTCCCCCCAGCACCCTCATGCTCTCCCCGCAGCATGCCCCAGCTCTCCCCGGCTGCCCGGCTCCCCGGCTCCCCATTCACGTGTTCATGCAGAGCCGGAGATGAGGCTCCAGCCGGCGCTGCACCTGCCAAAGACCTTCCTCCCGGGCGGGGTCCCAGGAGCAGCTCACGAAGCATCCTTCAAGGTCCGTTTCCCATTTCCACACCGAAGGGGCTCATGAGCTACAATCGCACCACTGCCTTTTTCCTGAAGTGGGTTTTCAAATGTATCCTTGGAGGAAAAATTGTGGGACACTTTTCCTCAAAAAATAGTGAATTGGTAGGATCACAAACTATCATTTGAAAAGAAATGCAATAAAAATGACCAATAGGTGGTTGATTTGGGAAGAGGACAAATAAATTGTGTTTTTTCAAAGCGCCCCATGGGTAAGATTGCTTCAGTGTTCAATCTTCGAGTGTTGAAGTGAGTGAGCACATGGCATGGTTAATGTATTTGAGAATAACTATGTGTGGAGAAGGCTGTGGTACAGCCGTCTGGGTGAGTCAGTCACTTTTCAGACAAAATTCTGCCAGGAAAACACTTAAATCAACCCCCTACATGTGTGTTAAGTCGCTTCAGTCATGTCTGACCCTTTGAGATCCTGGACTGTGGCCCACCAGGCTTCTCTGCCCATGGGATTCTCCAGGCAGAAACACAAGTGGTTTGCCATGCCCTCCTCCAGGGAATCTTCCTGACCCAAGGATTGAACCCAGGTCTCCTACACTGGCTGCTGCTGCTGCTGCTAAATTGCTTCAGTCATGTCCGACTCTGTGCGATCCCATAGACAGCAGCCCAGTAGGCTCCTCTGTCCCTGGGATTCTCTGGCAAGAATACTGGAGTGGGTTGCCATTTCCTTCTCCAATGCATGAAAGTGAAAAGTGAAAGTGAAGTCGCTCAGTCGTGCCCGACTCTTAGCGACCCCATGGACTGGAGCCTACGAGGCTCCTCCGTCCATGGGATTTTCCAGGCAAGAGTGCTGGAGTGGGGTGCCATTGCCTACACTGGCAGGCAGGTTCTTTACCACTAGCGCCACCTGGGAAGTTCTTAAATCAATTCATATATGATTAATTTCTAAATCTGTGAATTATACAAAGTTGAATTTAGTAAGTTTTTAAGATGAATTAGAGCCAAATACAATGAGTCGATGATGCATGCCTTTTCAGTCTATAAACTCCAATTTCTTAGTTTCTGTCTTATCCTTCGAATGGAATCCTGTCTGAAAATCAGTCCTGGCTGCAGCCGTGTCAGGTCATTTTTAGTCCTTTTCTGTATCAGGCAATGTCCACACACAAGTTAAATCATTCAATTCATTGAATTCAATTTAAGTCATAATTGTTGGCTTTCAGCATTTGGTGAAATTTAGGGTACTTACCGGTTAGTACAAGAAAGCTTTCACCTTGGACGGGTTTATGTGCTGGTACTGGAGAAACATTCATCCCCAAATACATACTATATGTAGAGACTGGAAGTATAAGGAGCACAGAACACAAGGATTTGATTTCTGGTCAGAAGAAAGGATAACAAAAACCCAAATCAGGGATCACGTTGGTTAAAGTTAAAAGGAGTGTTTTTTTTTTTTTTAAATCAAGATAAAGAAGTGTTGATTATGCCTTTAGTCTATTGTTTTAACACAAAAGATGCTTTTGCTCACTGTTAAAACAGTCTTCCCGATTTCAATTGATCTATTAATTCATAGCTATTATAATCATTCTAGCAATTAGGTTTAGGGGCCCCTCTGCTATAAAAATGACTATTTCACACTGTAATTATGATGTTAGCAATAACTCATCCTATTAAAATACTTGCTGATTACTCTTAAATTTGTAGCCTCTGAAAAGGCTCCTACATTCAAGGTTTATAATATTCAGATCTGTTCTGTGATTCATGTGAGGCCACTAAGCTAGGCCCACTTGGAATCTATGAAATGTCAAACCAGAAAAACAACAGCACTTTATAACCTCAGCTAGTGCATGCCCTCATTTACAATTTTATGGTGCACCCTCTTGATACTGAGAACTATTGGGATTTCTGAACTCTTTAAAAGCCATCTTTATAAAGATTTTCCTGAGCCAGTAATTTTAAATGACTATGGTACCTTGTCAAGGGCCCTTAATTAAAATCATCTCCGACTGTCAGCAAGAGGAATGGACTACAGGGTGATTTAAAGACTACAGACAAGTCTGAGAGAATGGTATTTTCCATCATTTTAACATTTCCCTTTTGCTAAAGTGATTGAATAGATTATTTATGAACATCAAGCAAATTTTCTGGAATTAAAAAAAATAATTATATCCCATCCATTTTCTGGTACACCGCCCTTGTCAGAAGAAGACAGAGTCTAACCCAAGCAACAGAACACTGGCTGTGCTGTGGACTTAACACCTTTTGGATACTTAAGACCTGGTACTGTGGGTTCTGATGCATAGTTCCTGTTATATAATTTGCTTATTTGGGCTTTTAAGCCTCTGAAATTCTACTGGGGAAGACATGCAGATAAAGGGCACTATAATTGTAGTTAACATGCTCTACAGCAAAGTTATAGGGGGAAGTGGGGAGGTAGCATTACCAGATGCTGGTTTTGGTCTTTATTCTTGGTGGAGGGACCCACGGCGCGGAAGGGCAAGGCTGTGTGTCCTGAGCTGGGTTTGTGTGCATGTGATCAAGCTAGAATGTTAGAAACAGGTGCAGCCTCGTTTCTCCTGCCCTTCTGGCTAGTCTCATGGGGCCTTCGGCTCACCGAGTTCCAGCTGCTGACCCGATGACAAAGTCAACCGGGAGAGAAGCAGCTTCCGCGGGACTCATGCACACTGAGCTCCGCGCCCTTCAGGTCCTCCTTTATGGGCGATGCTGGATACGAGGCTTACTCCATCTGGGCCACCCCTGCCAGGGGATGTGCAGGTGGGGGTCTGGGGGGCTCCCTCTCAAGTACAAGGTCAAGGCTTAAGGTCTGGGGCCAAGCTCCATCTTCGGTTTTGTGGTTTAGACCCACATTCAGGATCCAGATCTGGGTGCAGAATGAATATCTCAGGCTGAATACAGTTGAGATCTTGCACAAAGAATTAAAACTGAAGAAGATAACTTGAAGGGATCATCTTCTTTGGTCTGAAGGCTTGTTGGTTGGCCTCCAACTCCTGCTCTGCACAAGATCGATATAATGGAAGGTTGACAGGGGTGAGGGGAGTCAGATCAATTACATTTGAATCATCAGATTACTTTAATTTTTGATGACCAAGAATTCAAAGAAACATTCCCGCCACCCCAGTTTCCTTATATTCTTATAAAAATCTGTATCTGGCAGAGACTATTATATGTTTTCCTAAGGTCTATAGGTTTTCACGTGTTTTGATCAGTGGTTTGTGTACGATCCACACTTAATTTCTAGGTTAATCCACATTTGCTTTTAGGCAACTGTGAACCAGATGTTTTTTTGGGGAAAAAAAAAAAGCTGAAGCCTTTTATTTTTGTGTGTGTTTGTGTGTGTTTTGCTTGGGGCATAAAAATCATTTTTCCCCCTTCAGTGAGGTCGTTTCCAATTACAATTATGTTTGTGCTACAAACACTTAAAAAATTAACGGATGTATTTGGTTATTAGTTTATCTTTCAGCATGCTGGTATTAATGCAGTCATTATGTTAAGTATATTTTTTTAAAAAGCTAGTCAAGTGACAAGCTCAATATCATCAAAAGTCCAGGGAATTTGGCCCCTTCTCTGCCTCCCCAAACACAAAGCTGGGGAAACCGCCCAGGGACGCACATGTGCACAGCATGTGGGGCCTGCCGGGTCCCCAGACACTGACATACCTGCCCAGCCCCCTGGGCTGCTGCGGTGAGAACCACAAGCCCCGATGTGGGAGGGCCACCCATCCCCGGGCACCCGGACATCCCCGCCTGCACCCGCTGTGCATCTGTGGGAGAGCCACGGAAATGCAAGAGCAATTCTGAGCATCCCCTGCTCTCTGTAAGGAGTATCTTATACAACCAAAACCAGCAACCACACTGCTCTGTGTCCTCTGGGTCCTCAGTGACCCCACCCCGGGAAAGCAATTCTACAGAATTCCCTGTGTGGGGGAAAGCCTTTATCAGCTTGATGGCCTCGTGTTTGCTCTACTGCCAGGGAGACCGCCATCCCCATTGGTCTGGGGCTGAGGAGTCTCAGGACCAGGCACCTCCATTTTAGGGCTGGTGGGGTCCCCGAAACACCTGTCTTCCAGGCCGGCTGACTTCTGGACTTCAGTGTGTGAAGTCCTGGGCGTGGCTTCTGCAAAACTGAAGTCAGAGAGGACTCTTCCGAGTGAGACTATCCCAACTCCAATTAGCTCAAGAGACTAAAGCAGAGCAATGAAGGACTTATTTCGGCTCATTGACACCAAGGACGGGGGGTGGGGTGAGTGGGTGGGGTCTGTCCTCCGTTAGGATAGCTGGGCTCTCAGAGCGGACGTGCAATGCGGGGACCCCCCGATGCTCCTCCCTCGTCTCTTCCTTGTCCAGGACAGAGGCCTCCCTTGCCACAAGCACCCCAGACAGAAAATCCAGAGAAGAGAGAGGAGTTTGCTGTGTATTTAAGTCCCAGGCATGGGTGAAGATGGGTCCAGTTTTGGTCTCAAGCCACAGATTCTGTCCAGGGACCATGACCGTGGATCCGAGCGACTGGGACCACTGCTTGGGTCACGTGCTCATCCATGGCTGGTGGGGATAGTCTGCCGGTCTTAGGACAAACACCACATCTCAGAGTGGGAAGCAGCAGGACCCAGGAGAAGGCAGGAGAGGCGCTGTTGCCCCAGGACAGCAGCTTTGTCTGCAGACACGTGCTCACGGCTCCAGTCCTGACTCTGCGCTTCTCTCTGTGTGGGCCCCAGGATGTCCTCAGGGCCTGGGGACTCTGGTCAGAGTCGCTGGGTGTGACCCCTCTGCCCGTCGCTGAGCTCAGTAATTGAACAGAAGCACAGTCTCTGGCCTCAGAATCGAGCAGGGTTTCAGTCTGTGTCCTCTTCTGGTGATGTGCTAAAACTCCTCCGAGTGTCCAAGATGATAACAAGTGTGTCAGAACTCCAAGAGCAGGTTCCAGAAAACACAGTGCAGCTGCCTCCGGCAGGAAGGAACGCCCCTTGCAGCCCTTGAGCCCTGGGTGAAGCTGCTCCGGGCCCTACCCTCCTCCTCGTCTGTCCCACCACCGGTGAGGCCGCATCGGACACACTGCATTTGCCGACCAGTGTGACACCCCAAGCGGCTCCGTGCGGGAGGGAGCCCTACCTTTCTCAGAGCCAGTCTCACTTCCCTCTCTGCCCTGAGAGCACACTGCTGGGGCCCTGGAGGGTACCCCCTCCCCTATTCCTCCCTAGAAGACCCCATCCTCCCTTGCTTGGACTCATCCTCTGCTTCCTGGTGTGGAGTTTCAGACACGGTCAGTTTGGTCCGACCATGTGGTTGGTGGGGGTCCAACCATGGAGCCCCCAGTGTGGTTCCTGGGAGGGGAGGACCTGCGTGTGCCCTACCGGGAGGACCCCGGGCTTCTGGGAGGCGGAGTCCACAGACGGCGCCCAGGCGGGTCCTGCCCGGAAGAGGTGGAGTCCGTGTGACTCTTTGAGGGCAAGACAGGGAGGAAGCCAGGAAATCGTCACAGGGACTTTGTTGTATGGCACATTCCCACTGAGAAGAACTGAAGGGCCATATTTTTTTTGCTGTACAACGTATAGTGACGATCGCTGGTATTTTTAGAGAAACTATATAGTCTTGTAGAGATTTCTAACTACATCTGAGAATGTAAGCAATTTCATTAATCATCTAAGTCAAGTGGAGCTAGAACATACTGGGATGTATTTAATTCCTTCGGTTTATTCCACAAATGATTGCTTTATAATTAAATGGACCTTAGGATATGAAGACGCAGAGGGAGAAGTCATTCACTGAAAGGCAGTGCTGCCGTTAGCCGTATTTTCCTAATTTCAACTGCTGCCTTTTGCATTTTTGATTTTGAAAAACAAAACATGAGGGATTGAAGGGTGGCGTGGTTAGCTCTCTCCACGTTTGTTAAGGTCACGTTTTCACGGAGCTTGCCTTCTCTGTAAGGGAATTTAAAGTCCCAAGTGCATGCGACAAAGTAATTAAATAATATCTAATGAGAAGTAGAATAAAAGAGAAAGAAGGTGAAAATGGTGCAAGGGCAAGGCGAGCCTTTGAGGACGCCCTGGCACTCGGTTTACAGACGGTTCACCCCTCAGGCAAGTGGTGCCCTGTCCTCCACACTCTGGCCTGGCAGCGTCTACGCTGCTTTGTAAGGAGTTTCCTCTATGTCAGGGGCACTCGTGTGAAAGGCAGTGGCGGTAACGCGGTGCTCGTTCATCCGTACTCCTCTCTCCCCTGTGTTCTCAGAAGACTTTCCCTCAAGAAGAGAAGCACCTCTGGGCTCTCTGATTTTATCCCAATTCCCTACCTGCCTTCGAGAGTCCCACTTCCAGGTAAGAACTTCCAGTCCTGGAAGAAACCTGTCTTTGGGTCATGGCAACATGGGAGTGTTGTGTCTGTAAAGAGCGTACAAGGAGGACACAAATGGCGACCAGCAACGTGATGCGATGACTCACGGTCACGCTGCAGAATCGAGGTGCTTTAGAACAGCCACGACTCTTTTCTGAAAGTGTTTTGCATACAAGGTGACTGCTAAATTCTGGTGAAACTGTTGTGAGTGAGTGAGATCCTTTCTCTGCATCTCTGCCAGGGGTTTACCAACACAATGAGTGAGGTGGACCCTCCGTCCACAACAAACCACGATTGGATTTAGTTCCTAAATTTAATACCAAGAATAATTAGAAAAATAATTAGAAGATAATTAGATGCCTTGAGTTCAAGATGGAAAGAGATGATAAAGAAGTCACAGAAATGGAGGCTGGGTGACCTGAGTGGCTGGTGTTGGGTCAGAGGTATAGATAGCAGAGTAAACACAAGTTTTGCTAAATATATCCACAGATACTGGACTTCCCAGATGGCATTAGTGGTAAAGAACCTGCCTGCCAACGCAGGAGACATGGGTTCAATCCCTGGGTGGGGAAGATCCCCTGGAGGAGGGCATGGCAACCCACGCCAGTCTTCTTGCTTAGAGAATCCCATGGACAAATGAGCCTGGCAGGCTACAGTCCATGGGGTTGCAAAAAGTCAGACATGATTAAGGGACTAACTACATGCTTTAGAGGGTGAATCCATCCCAGGAGAAGAATCCACAGCACAGTTTCATGGAAACACAAGTGGAGAGACTGGTGGAGCCCTAGGAGGCTTCCTTTTTCAATCTGCCATCATCTGAAGAGTCTTTGATTCTAAGCTGCTTTAAATTTTCCAGCTGCCGTGAGCCTGCTTCCAAGGTCGTTATACATGGGTCAGTAAAACGTCTGATAATCAGTTGCTTACCAGTGCCAGATCTGTTTCTAATGAGTTCAAAAGAGTTTGGTTCTTGTGGGTGGTGCATACATGCCTTCACCGTGTTCCACAGCTGTGTTACATTGGAGACAGGCGTGCACCCGAGGTTTAACATGAATTTGCTTCATCATCTGTTCCTTTACATGCATGCGTCTCTTGCCAACACTGCAGTAGAAGACAAGGACCCGGAATGAGGGAGAGAGAGACTGCTGTACGTGTGTTTAAATGTTTATTACTGCTTACTTCCTAATTTCTTTGCACTTGTGTTGCAAAATATAGGAAAGAGGCAGAGAAAACAATTCTGTGTGGGTTAGAATAAAAGAAAAAAGAATTGTCCTAAATTAAGGACCACCTTTTTAATGGCAAACAGTTGAGATGGAGAAGAATGTTTATTTACACAACGAAGACTGGAATGCATGGATTTGCAGCTGTCTTCATCTTCCATATTCATCAAGGACTTTCTGCATATGGAGGATGCTCTTGGGGTCACTTGTGCTAACTTCTCTCCTCAGCCCAGCCCAGCAAAGCAGAGGGTCTTGTTGCCCTGCTCTCGCTGGGAGCCAGAGCCTTCATCTCTGAGCAGGGACATGCTGATGTCACCGCTTTGTGTCTCTTGTGAAATCAGTTCAGTCCCAGCAACCGCAGATGGACTCACAGGGCCAAAAGTTTGATTTTTAGAAGATAAAATTGAGTCCGTACCTAAGAAGGGCTTAGGAACTTAGAAGTCAGGGTTTGTGAAGCTGGTGTCTTAGGCAGATCACTTAAGCTGGTGTCTTAGGCAGATCACTTCTCGGAACATTTTTCAGGGTTTGTGAAGATGGTGTCTTAGGTAGATCACTTCTCGGAGCATTTTCTGTGGACAGAAGCCATGTTTCACTGGGGGTGGCTGCACTTGCCCTCTGTGCCAGGAGTCAAGTTGAATGCCCGTGCCCCAATGCAGTTCCTTTCTGGATCTGGGGCGGTGGGCAGAGGCTTCCGAGATGATGACCCTGGGCCGGACCAGGCTCAGATAAAGTGGTGGAGACTGTGGACACTCACATATCACGTTTGCACAGAAGAACGAAGGTGAATAAACATTTGTGCGTGAGAGTCCTATACGATCTTGGTAAAATGACCCTTTTGCTGTGAGCACAACTCTAGGAAGTGATCTCAGTGGGGATGTGGAACCCCAGGGGCCCCTGCTGGAATCTGGTCCAGGATGACTCTCCGCGTGTCCTGTACCTTCAGCGACCCTGGATGCGGGGTAAATGTGGGTTTATGAGCACAGCAGGTTCCATGTGACGGTCCCTCCCTAACATGACTCTGACCCATGTAACCGTCTGAGCTTCTGGAGGAAGTGGGGTCAGGGGTTGAGGGGTGGACAATGAGGAGACGCACCTGTGGGCCTCTGCTGGAGGGACAACAGCCCAGGGCACGTGTGAGTGGTGAGTGGTCTTCCCCTGCCCCCTCCAGATGGGTGGGCGCCCTGTGATCAAACACATGTACCTTGAAGGAAGTGCCGTGTGGCAGCCCAGACCCAGTAAACAGCCCCCAGGCCCTGTGAGGTCCCTGCCCGGCTGTGCAGAATGTTCGGGGCTCATGACTTGTTTCCCTCCTTATCTCTAAGTCACTTGACGGTGGAGCAGGACAACCAGATGTAATGTGCAGCTAGAGGAAAAAATACCCAAGAGAAATAAGAAACTGTTTATGAAAACTTGGCTTCTTTTACCAAAAAATCATTTCATATTAATCATTCTCAAAGAATGGGGCGCATATGTGAAATCAGATACACAGATCAGAGTATTAAAACATTAAAAAAAAGTGTAAATTCCAACTGCTATGAGTTTGCCGAAAACAATCTTGATTTTTTAAAAATATGTTTCCCATTTATTGTAACATTTGAATGCACTCCAAATCATCTTTCATTCACATTTCTTCTTACTTTTGTTTGTGGATGTCCAAAATAATGACAGCAGGGAAGAAAATCAACTGCAGCCCATTTCCTCCTTTTCTCCTTAAATAGAAGAGCTTTAAAATTCAATTTTGCTTACTTATCTTGCTGTTGAATCACTGCAGGAGGATGGAGGCCCCATGGCCTATGGACACGACTCCAGGTGTGAGAGAAGGTTCCTGCAGGAGACGGGTCCTTGGTCGTCTGAGATGCTCCCTCCTGGCTCCCAACTTTGCCCTGGGCCCTTAGGGTCAGAAGGAGCCTGTCTTTCTGGCATGGGTTGTTTTAAATGAAAAACCCGCCGGCAGCCATCACTCAGAAAATAACAGCACAGAGCATCTCTTTCCCAGAATACGTCACATGTGCATACATACGCTCACACTCCCATCACATAACCGTTGGCGGGGTCCTGTGGACTTACATCCACCTACATGGATCGGGATCCATCTCATGTGTTGGGATACATCTACATGGATTCTACATGCTAGGCACGCCACATGGGCCAAACTCTGGGAGGGGGTGGGCTAGCAGGGGGTTGTTCAAAGCCGAAGCCTCAGAGAAAGTCAAGGTGGGGAGAGCAGGTGGGCAGTGCCCTTGGGGGCAGGAGGGTGGGCGAGGGCTGGAAAGAGCAAGCATTGAAGAATGGGAAGCCGGGAGTGATGGGATCTGGCCATTGTCTCAGAAGAGAGCTTGGATTCTCTCTAGGGATGGAGGAGGTAGAATCTGAGTAGGGGCTCCCGAGGACACCTGCGCCAACAGACAGACAGACAGGAATGGGCATTTCAGGATACATCAGTTGGAGGCAGAAAGGTTAAGATTTTGTGCTGCTTGAATGTAGGATGGTGAAGGGAGGACTGTCTGGATGGTTCCAGGGCTTGGGGGTTGGGGGGACACCTGGTGTCAGAATTCCAGGCTCCAGAACTCTGAGAGTAAATGTCCATTGTGTAAAAGCCTCCGAGTTTGAGGTACTTGTTGCAGCATCTGGAGTGGACTAGACACCCTTTGTACCTTCACATGCTCTCTCTCTCTTTTTTTTTTGTCTGTGATGGACAGCTACTCCAAGGGTCTGTTGATGGAAAGTATTCAACAAATCCCAAAGCTGTATTCCACCCTTTGATTATATGTGCGTTCATGCTAAGTCACTTCAGTCCTGTCTGACTCTTTGCAACCTTATGGCCGGTAGCCCACCAAGCTCCTCTGTCCATGGGATTCTCCAGAATACTGGAGTGGGTTGCCATCCCTGATGTAGAATAAAGTCTATGTTACACAAAACACAGAGAAAATGTTTTCTTTACAGGATCATGGGTAACTTCTAGGGTCAGATATTAATCAAAACTAAAAATGTTATGGCCATGATTACCTAATTCAATAAGAAGTAGAAACCCCCAGGAAGTGAAGGAGACAGCGACAAGACTGCAGCTCCCCAGACACTGAAGTGTAGTATCACAGACCC